>NW_006791370.1:0-272 GCF_000442215.2 Lipotes vexillifer | reverse complement strand
GCATAGTCAAATCACCTATTACCTCAAAATAAGGAGCTGTGTGGCAGCATCAGGAAGCATAATGAGTTAAGCCAGAATTAACAAGTAGCAGGGCTGAGTGTGAAACCCCTGCAGTTCAGGCCTTATCATTGAAACTGGCACCTGATTGCCCTCACAAGTAATACCTGTTCACTCAGTTTTTGAAACAATCGCATATATACCATAAATAGCATGGTTCTGCTAACACCTTTTGTATGTTTTCTGAAGCCACTGGTAGAACTAACCTTTTTAAC
>NW_006791368.1:0-2385 GCF_000442215.2 Lipotes vexillifer | reverse complement strand
TTTATTACAAACATAGTGTTTATGTTTTTATGAAGAAGTTTAAAAACAAACACTGTGGAATATGAAATACTCTATGGTTTTTCTTAAAGTTTTCTGCACTGACCTGGAAAAGGATGCCTCACTTAGGTAGTAAATATGGCTGTGTAGCATCTTCATTTTTAAGAATAATTTGATTTATATCATTTAAAATATAATAATTATTATAAAAATAAATAAATATAAATAATTTGATTATATAATAAAAAATCATTTAGGAAGACACTATAACTTGGTTAAATTTGATTGTATCCTCATCTGTCTTTATATTTGTTTCAAGGCAATTCCAAATTTATCAGACAAGAGGTTAATCACAGTGACTCATGGCAATGGAGTGAGATGGCTATCATATAACCACTTTGGTTTAGATGTATTATGTGAAGTAATTCTATCATTAAAGTATAAAGCTTCAGAAATCCATAAGAGGGCATTGAGAACATCTGTGTGTTCAGTAACAATTTGATTTAGCAAGGAAAAGTCTTAAGGGAGACAGAGAGGGAGAGAAAGAGAAAGAGAGAGGGAGAGAAGAGAAAGAGATGAAGATGGTGGAAAAGGAGAAAATAAAAAATCACAGTTGCCAAATGGATATTCATAATAAAAATGTGAGAGTTGAAGACAAAAGAAAGTCAGATGAGAAACTTCATGCTTTATGTCAGAGACAAAGGTTTGCAGATTTGTGAGTGAAGGAGGGAGTTTAGGAGAGATGAACTAGGGGGTTTGTGGGAAACTGAAAAAGGGATAGATAATTAAAAATTGTTAGAAATTTTGCTAAGGGCTGTTAATTGGATACCCTCTGACATTCTACAATTGGCTTTTTAAATAAGGCTTAGAGGTATTTCTCAGTTATTCTTATTTGCCAAACTGGTATTTATTGCACTGCAGTTTTATTTAAAAAACAGAGACTAAACCATGAAGATGTTTGGTTTTAAAACCAGTTTCTGTGCTATTATTATTACATCTTTATCTTCTTACACTATTTTCTTACTATTTTCTGAAAATAAATCACTCCCCAGCAACAGCTTTTATCATAAAATCTTTGAGAACGGGATTGTAATCTCCACAGAGTCTGGTATAAAAATAAGGGAAAAAATATTTCTCCCTAAGGTACATTATAATAAATTGAATCAGTCATTGATTCACAATTGTAGGATGTCAGATGGCCTCTCAGGCCACATTTTAGGAGCTAATCTTGGAGACACTGCTTAATTTTGTTATCTAAAAATACAACTGCAATTCTTCAAACACACATATCTCCAGTATTTTATCTTTATTATTTGAAAAAATAATAATAATAACTCAATGTAAGTACACTTTTGCCACACACAATTGCATTTGGTTTGTACCACAGCTCTGTGAAACAGTCTGAGGCATGATCAGTATTGTTTCCATTTTACCTTAAGAAATATGAGGCTCCAAAAGAAAAGTCACTTGTTATTGGTCACGTGGCAGAATTGGATTAACACCCAGATGTTTGCACTCAAGCTTATGTTATTTCTAATATGCCGTACTACTTATTTTAAAACAATAACTCATAATTATTTTAGTTTTTTGAAATTAAAAACCTAATACAGTAAAATATTTTATTAATGCATTTATTAAAAATCAGTTTAGATGCTTTAAAACAATAGAGTAACAGGATATATTACACATTAAATTTTTATCCATGTTTTACCATCATACATACAAAAATTATTGTATAGATTATTTAATTACTCTACTTAATGCTAAAATCTACCCCCTGTCTTAGCAAGAAATAAAGATATGAACACATTTCCATCAACAGTGGGATTAAAGATAACTCATAAAATGAAAAATTTCTGCACAATGTTAGATTCAACCCAATGATATTCAAATAATTATTGATGTAAAGCTTAAATGTCACTCTTAACTACAACTGCTGATTTTCTTTAGTTCCAGATAAATGTTTCCCTGTGAAAAGAATATAGAAGCAAGAATCTAGGACAAGTCAGAAGAAGACAGGAGAGAAGTTCTTCAGCCATTAAAGGTGCCTCAGAGTTCACCATCAATAAAGGATGAGCTCATTCTTCAGCAACGACACTCTCAAAGTGACATGTGCTAAAATCTCATCTATCCCAAGTTGTAAGAAATCTCCCTTCATCCCTGGAGATTCATTGTCATTTTCCTTCCCTGTGTTTCTTTAACAAACTGTAAGACCCAAAAGAGAGTTACCACAAAAAGGTCTTCATACACTAGAACATTATTACCAGCATTTTTTTAAACTTAAAGTTAAGTTTAACTTAAACATTTTTTTTTTATTCCCAGTAGAGTCCATCAAAGTCACAACTGGTCAAACATCACAGAGGTTTCACTGTGTAATTGATGCCAGCA
>NW_006791367.1:0-626 GCF_000442215.2 Lipotes vexillifer | reverse complement strand
TCAGGAAAAAACGCATACGCCCTTTTTGGCCAACCAAGTAAGCTTGCAATGGAAATCTGCGCTGCAATGAACTCTCACTTCCCCCGGTCAAAAAGGACATCTGAAATATGTGTAAAATCCAGAAAGGCAGGACAGGCCAGGGAGAACAGGGAGCATTGTTATGCTGATGGGGGGGATGTAAATTGCAAACAGCCACAGTGGAGAAACGTATGGTATTTCCTGAAACATTGAAAAAACAAGGTACATAGCCTCGGGCACTAGGCTTAGGGAAACAGAAATCAAAAAGACAGAGCCACCCCAAAGTTGGGGGCTGCCCTCTTTACAGGAACCTCATCCACCGTACAAGTTAAATACCCACGAAAGGAAAAAATGGATCGCCAAGTTGCGGCACTTACGTGCCATGGAATATCAGTCAGCAATGAAATCAAGGTCATCTGGCCCGTAGCATCTTAGTGATTGGATTTAGGTACGATGATTCCAAGTGAAATAAGTCACACGGAAAAAGAAACATCATATGGTATCACTAATACACGGATTGTAAACATTTCTACACATGGAAGGTGTTACAAAACAGAAGAGAGTCTCTCATTTAGAAAACAAACTTATACCTGCATAAGGGGAAAGCT
>NW_006791366.1:0-2980 GCF_000442215.2 Lipotes vexillifer | reverse complement strand
TTTATTGAAGTTTTTTTTATGGCCTAGAAAGTATTCATTTTTTCTTAATGTTTTGTATGGCTTGAGAAGCTTTCCTTGTCTTTAAGTTATGCTTATGTCCATTTGGTCAGTTTGTTAATAGTGTTGTTCAGATCCTATAATCTTTGGTTGGCTTGGTTTACCAGTTATGGAAAATGGTATGTCAGTCCCCCACAGAGGAGGTGGATTTGTTCACTTCTCCTGGAGTTTTGTCAGTTTTGCTCTATTATTTTGAAGCTATGTTATTAGATTTAAATCATAGAATTATTTTATCTTTCTGGTCAGTTTACCATTGTGCAGTGATTCTTTTTTATTTCTATGGATTTTTTTCTTTTTAAGTCTATTTCATCTGATATGGTATAACCACATCTTTTTGTTTTTAATTGTTTATTTGACTTAGCATATCTTTTATTGTCTCACACTGCTTTTGCATCCTTCTGTTTTAGGTGTGTCTCCTATAAACAGCACATAGCTGAGTTTCTTGTTTGTTTTTAGTCTGCTCATCTTTACATGTGAAATGTCCAGAACAGTAGGCACCAGCCACATGTGACTATCGAGCACTTAAAGGGATGAAATATGTCTAAATGAATACTCTGGATATATTGGGTTAAAAAAATATTGCTAAAATTATTTCACCTGTTTCTTTTTACTTTTCTAAGGTAGCTACTATCAAACCTAAAATTAGATATGTGGCCCACCTTGATCTCTGTTGTACGGTGCTGGTCTAGATCATTGACATTGACCATGGCCACCAGGGTGTTTGGATTCTTAGCCACCATCTTAAATTGTGCTGTGAGACCTTAACCCTGCCTTTTCTGTATTTATTTTTTTCCCACGCCTCCCTTGAGAATGACTCATTTAGATTTTTTCCTCCTTAAACTGTTATTATTTTTAATGAGTTTGGAGCACCAGCCTGGGGTGTGTCAACTCCCAGGGGAGACTGTTCTCCCCACTCAGCTAAGACCAAAGGCCAGAATGGGCAGTTGCCTTTCACAGGGCAGGTTTTCACCTTTGTTTTATGTTTAGTGCACTGGGAACATTGCTCTTTGGTCCCAGGTTTATGTGTGTGGTGGTGGTGAGGGGTCTCCGGCCCAACCTTCCACCCTGCTTAAGCACCAGGCTTCTCACATCTGTCTACCCCAGGTGTGCACAGTCCATTGTAGCCCAGGAGTAGGGGAATGGGAGATGCCCTACAGTTTACCATGGTTGACTTAGGCTTTCTTAGAGGTCATCCATGCTTAAAAATTTTTGTGTTTTTATACTTTACCCATCATTTTTAGATACTCCATATTGAGAGGAGCTCCTCTGCACAGCTAGCCAGCCATATGCCAGAAATAGAAGAGTTGAATGCTGCTTCTGTGTCTGTTGAGATGACTATTGTTTTCTCCATTAATCTGTTTGTGAGTTGTGTTACTGTATTGTCCAGGGGTAGCTTATCCTTGAGTTCTCAGGATAAACCCAGTTTGTTCATAATGTACTGTCTCTTCTTTTTTGAAAACATATTACTGGATTTGATTTATATTTCTCTCATTTAGAACCTTTGCATACCTGTTCATAAATGATCATTTTATGAATTTTTTCATATACTGTTCTCTAGTTTGTGCAATGAGAATTATACTAGCCTCATTTTGACAGCTATTTTCCCTCAGCATTTTGAAAATATTATCTTCTGACATCGTACTTGCTGATAGAAATCTGCTTTCAGTCTGAATGTCATTCTTTTCTCTCTGGTGCTTTTTAAGATTTTCTCTTTGTCTTTGCTGTTCCATTTCACATGAATATTGTCTAGGTTTATATTCTTTTTTATTTCCTACTTAGCAAGTGGTGTTTTCCTTCAAACCATGGGCTCAGCATGCCTTCAATTTTGGAAAATTCTCAGCCATTATTTCTTTACCTGTTGCCACGTATCCATTTCTTATTCCCTCCTTCTGGGATTTCTGCCAGCATATGTTGGAACTTCTCGTTTAATCCTCCGTGTCTTAACTTCTCTTTCATATTTTCATTTCTTTATCTCTCGGTGTTGTACTCTGGATTGTTTCCCCAGATCCATCTTCTAAGTCACTAATTTTCTCTGCAACTGTGTTCATTCTGTTGTTAAGCCAGCCATTGTATTTTTTATTACCATGACTGCTTTTGTCATTTCTAGAATGTCTATTTGGTTCTCTTTCACATCTGCCTTTTTAAAAATAATTTCCTGTTCTTGCCTTACAGATTCTGTTCCTTCTTTTATTTCTTTGAATATTTTAAACATACTTATGCTACTGTATCCTTCAGCCTATTCCTTTTCTGTAGTTTGCAGGAGTTGAGTTCTGCCATGGCTCTCATGCCGTTTGGCTCCTCTTCTGGTTTGTAAGTTTAGCCTTTTAGTAGGGGCACCTTAAGGCCTGCCTTGTGGGTGTGCCCCTATGGGCAGGTTTGCATTTGCCTCTGTTTGAGGCCCTCCTGGGTTGCCGTGGTTCTCAGCCAATTTTTCTGTGAATTTCTCAACTTTTCTCAACTGCACCACGTGGTTAGTATGAAGTTAGTGTGGACACGGGAATCTAATTTATTATGGCTGGCTTTTCCATCCATGGCCCTGGACAAGATGCAGCTTCCTTATTGTGCCCCTACGTGGGTGGGGTTTTAGTCCCCATCTACCTGATGGGACAGAGCCTCATGGCTCCTGGCTGATGCAGGCAGCTCAGCTCTGCTCTCACCTCACTCGGACATCAAAGCCCCGCCCCTAAGGCCTGCATCCTGTTTCAACAGCTCTGCTTGGCTCCTGCTCAAACTCTTGATTTGACTTTGTGTTTTTTCTTTGATTCTTTTTTTTTTATTATTATTATTATTTTTTCGGTACGTGGGCCTCTCACCGCCATGGCCTCTCCCGTTGCGGAGCACAGGCTCCAGACGCACAGGTCCAGCGGCCATGGCCCACGGGCCCAGCCGCTCTGCGGCATGTGGGATCCTCCCGGACCGGGGC
>NW_006791365.1:0-2870 GCF_000442215.2 Lipotes vexillifer | reverse complement strand
GTCCCCTGCATCGGCAGGCGGACTCTCAACCACTGCGCCACCAGGGAAGCCCGGCTTTTTTTTAAAATCAAAGATGAGCTTAAAATTTATATGGAATTGCAAAGGACCTAAAATAACCACAACACTTTAGAAAAAGAAGCTGGAGGAGTCATACTGTCTGATTTCAGGATTTTCTAAAGCTGCTTGGAATCAAGTCAGGGTGGTGATAGAGTAGGAGTGGACTATAGATCAGTGGGGCAGAATAGAGACTTCAGAAATAAACCCTTACAAATATAGCAGATTAATTTTCATGAGACGACCCAAGATAACTCAGTAGAGAAAGTATAGTTTTGTTGGCTAACGATATTGGAACTATTGTCCATCTCTAGACAAAAAAATTAACCTCAATCCTCACTTCATACCATATTTTTTTAAGATCAGCATTTAAAATCGATTACAGAACTAAGTGTAAAACCTATAAACCTTATAGAAGTGAACATATGAGAAAGTCTGTGTGACCTTCGGTTGGTAAAGATGTAGAGAAGACCCATCTTTAGAACTGGAAATTTTAGAACTGAAAAATACGATAGCCAAATTAAAAAACTCATAAAAGTCTACTCAGTAGCAGAATGGAGAGGGCAGAGGAAAGAATCAGTGAACTTAAAGATGGAATAAAAATTACCCAGTGTGAACAACAGAAGAAATTAAACTGAGAAATAAAAATGAATAGATCATCAGGGACTTGTGAAACTATTAAAAAAAAAAATCTAAACTATGTGTCATCAGAGTTCCAGAAGGAGAGAAGAATGAGAGTGTGGCTGAAAAAGTACTTGAAGGAATAATAGCTTAAATTTTTGCAAGTGTGACAAAAGACGTAAACCTACACATTCTAGAAGCTGAGTGAATGCTAAACAAGATAAACAAAGAAATCCATGCCAAGACACATCATAACCAAACTTGTGAAAACTAAAGACAGATAAAATCTTGAAAACAGTGACAAAAGTTTACCTTACCTGTGGGGGAAAATTAGAACAACAGCAGGTTTTTCATCAGAAACTGGAGGCCAAAAGGAAGTGCCCTGGCATTTTTCAAGTGTTAAATGAAAAGAACTGTCAACCCAGAATCCTGTATCCAGCAAATATTCTTCCCTCAAGGTTGAACGCTGGCAATTACAGATTGTCAGCACATCCTTACATTATAAGTATGCAAAGCAAAAACAGGGTGAAGGCAGTAACATGGCTTTCTCCTCGCGTGCTTCTCACTTGTCAAGGAAGAAAAAGTTTTTTCCACCATAACTTTTCCTTTTCCAAAGATGTATCCATTAGCCAAAACTGTATCACATGGCCACAGTAGATGCAAAGGATGGTGGTAAAGTGAGAGTATCTGGGATTTTCAATCTCAATTAGTGGGAAGCAGGTGAGAAAAGGGGGCAGTTAAGTGGGGAAGAGCATGTGGCCAGCTCTCAGGTTCACAGAGAAACTTAAATTTAGATTAATATTATCTGCAAATGAGATTCTACATGGTCACTGACATGACTGAAAAAAGGACATTCATTATACCTTTACAAGGCACATGTAACCATTATTATGTGTAATGTTTTTTATAGTTCTGACTTTATCATCAAAAGAATTTTTAAAACTATATTGGGATCCTCAGAAAACGGAATATCCCTCTGTGAGGCCAGAGGCTCTGCCCACGGCCCAGTGTTTGTTGTCCCTAACTGTCCTTTGTCTGTGTAGTCGGAGGGGCAGCTAACAGATCCTGAGGGCTGGCTCCACTCCACCCTGTGCCAGGCGTTGGTGACTCAGTCGTGTCCCTTCCTCCAAGAAAAATCTGGAAGGAACTACAGATTAGAAACTAGTAGTTACATACCAGTGTCAGGAGTGTTATGATAAGGGAATTATATAGTGCTGTGGGAATGTATGCTAAGGAGATTTATTTACCCCACTCCTGTGGTCAGGAAAGCCCTCTTGGCAAAGTAGTTCTGGTCATTCTTGGTTTGTCTAGCTTTGTTTTGGGTATGGAACAATTTTGTTGCGTGCTGTCTTAGTGGGAAGTTGGAAGAGGCAGCCACCAGAAACTGTTAGCCAGATGCAGTTTAAATCAGAACTCTGCTCTGACAAGTGTGATCACACAGTATGTTACCAACTTTTGATCTTTACTAATATGATTACTAAAAATGGTATCTTCATGTAGTTTTACTTTGGATTTCTGTTATGAATGAGGTTGACCATCTTTTTTATGTTTGAGATGTTTGTATTTCCTTTTCTGTGAAAAAGTGAGTTGTTTAAAAACAACTCTTATTGATTTGTAGATACTCTTTAAACAGAGAAATTAGTTTTTAGTCCATAGTAAGAATTGTGAATATTTTTCCTAGTTTCTTGTTGCCCTGTCGTGATTTTTTTCGAGCGCTTATTTTTACTTTTATGCAGTCAAATATATCAATATTTTCCTATGGCTTCTGTGTTCTGTGTCATACTCTGAAATACCTACTCAGCTCCAAAAGTGTATATATTTTAAATTTCTCTTGTTTCATGTAGTACATGCATGATCTTGTTTTTATTTTTTGCATTTAAATCTTTGATACATGTGGGATTTATCCTGACCTGTGTTGTGAATCTCAATGGTATCTTTTCTCAACATGGCTGCCCGTTTACTCTGATGCTATTTATTGGCTCTATCCACACTGATTTGAAATCCCATGTTTATCATATAGTGAATTCTTATATGCATTTAGTTCCATTTGGGAGCTTTCTGTTCTGTTCCAGTGATCTATTTATTCATGAGCCGGTACAAGTGTTTTAATAATTGGGGCATTTGTGATATTTTAAAAATACTGTGACTAGTGCTACTTTATTCATCTCTTTCAAAATTTCCCTACTCCGTCGTGT
>NW_006791364.1:0-1196 GCF_000442215.2 Lipotes vexillifer | reverse complement strand
CCGGACGCGCAGGCTCAGCGGCCATGGCTCACGGGCCCAGCCGCTCCGCGGCATGTGGGTTCTCCTCGGGCCGGGGCACGAACCCGTGTCCCCTGCGTCTGCAGGCTGACCCTCAACCACTGCGCCACCAGGGAAGCCCTGTTTCCTACTTTTTTGGCTGCTTATACTTATTTCATAATATCCTGATCTGCAGAGAGAAGAGAAAAGTAAATTATCTTTCCTCTAGCATACTTGATGGAACTTTTTTTAGTCATTATCATTTAGAAAAAGTTCAGCTTCACAAGTCAGTATTGGTGATGTCATCTAAGTTTTTTGGAAATTTGTGAAAACTTTCATAAAGTTTAACTCATGTAAGCTACATGTTTTGGAAAATGTTTCCACAGACTAGCTTCTAGCTCAGTCCTTTTAATTCTTGACTCCCTTTCATTATGCAGGTGCTTCTGGAGTAGACCACTAGAGGACCATTCATACCACAACAGACTGGCCTTGTAACTAGTCAGTTAGCACCTTGGACAATAAGATTATTCTGGAAGCCATTCCAGACACCAGGACAACTAGTTAGGTAATTTAAGTACAGCTGAAAGTGTCTATGAACCACATCAGAATATCTCATGGAACCCGACCTAAATGTATCCTCAACTCACCTTCCCCTCACCTAGATCCCACCAGTAACCAAGGTGACTCCAGCCCCACCCATGGTAGAGAGAAATGCAACAGGGGGACATAGAACTGGGAAAAACCAGTGGTCTTAACCAGCTGCATTTTAAATACCTTCCTTTTGCGAATTTTACAAAAACGTCAGCCCATAGAAACACCTTGCTAGGGCCATGCAAGGGCCTATGCAAATCAGGGGCCCTGAAGCTTATGTGAGCTTTACTATAAATCCACTCTGAATACCTGTCATCATGCATCTATTGAATTGAATGTCCACTGTGTGCCAGAGGCTAATGCCAGAAATCCTGCCCTGAAGCATAATAGCTAGTCCTGACACTGCCACCAACTGGCTGTGGGGACCCCCTCCCTCTCTGGGTGTGAGTTTTCCCACCTATAGATTGAGTATTGCTAAAAGACTAACATTTGGGGTTATTAGGAGGCCCAGACATAAAGTCCACTAAAGAGTCCTATTAAGAACTTGGCAGGGGGGCTTCCCTGGTGGCGCAGTGGTTGAGAGTCCGCCTGCCGATGCAGGGGACACG
>NW_006791362.1:0-1747 GCF_000442215.2 Lipotes vexillifer | reverse complement strand
TTAGCGTTAGGGTTAGGGGACAGGGACAGTTTAGGGTACAGTTTAGCATACGACAGCAGTGTAAGGTTAGCGTACGTGTTGAGGCATGGGTTAGTGTTAGCGTACCGCTTAGGATTAGGGCATGGTTTAAGGTAAGGCTTCGGATAAGTGTTAGGGTTAGCATTATGGTTAGGGTTAGTGTTAGGGAACGCGGATGGTTTAGGGTTCAGTTTAGGTTATGACAACAGTTTAGGGATAGTGTATGTGTTAGGGCACAATTTAGTGTTAGTGTACGTGTTAGGTTTAGGGCACTGGTTATGGAAAGTCTTCGGGTAGGGTAAGGGTTAGGGATAGGGTTACGGTTAGGGAACACGGATAGTCTAGGGTATAGGTTAGGGCATGACTATGGTTTAGGATTAGAGTACGTGTTAGGGCTCTGGTTTGTGTTAGTGTACGTGTTAAGTTTAGGGCTCGGGTTAGGGTAAGGCTTCGTGTAAGTGTTAGGGTTACGGTTAGGGAATGGGCCCGGTTTAGGGTACAGGTTAGGGTACCACAACGGTTTAGGGTTAGCGTCCCTGTTAGGGCACAGCTTAGTGTTAGTGTTCAGGTTAGGATTAAGGCATGTGATGGGTTAAGGCTTCGGGTAAGGGTTAGGGTTAGTGTTGGAGTTTGGGTTAGGGAACCGGGATGGTTTAGGGTACACGTTAGGTTATGACAACGGTTTAGGATTAGCGTACGTATTAGAGCACGAGTTAGTGTTAGTGCACGGGTTAGGATTAGGGCACGGGTTAGGGTAAGGCTTCGGGTAAGGGTTAGGGTTCGGGTTAATGTTAGGGTTAGAAACGGGGACGGTTTAGGGCATAGGTAATTGTACGACAACGGTTTAGGGTTAGTGTACATGTTAGGTCATGGGTTAGTGTTAGTGTACAGGTTAGGATTACGGCACGGGGGGTTAGGGTTAGGGTTAGGGTTAGGGAAAGGGGACGGTTTAGGGTACAGGTTAGTGTACAACAATGGTTTAGGGTTAGCGTACATGTTAGGGCATGGGTTAGTGTTAGCGTACGTGTTAGGGTTACGCCATGGGTTAGGGTAAGACTTCAGGTAAGGGTTAGGTTTAGGGTTAGGGTTAGGGAATGGGGATGGTTTAGGGTACAGATTTGTGTACAACAATGTTTCAGGGTTAGCGTACGTGTTAGGGCACAGTTTAGTGTTAGTGTACGGGTATGGGTTACGGAACGGGGTAGGGTAAGGCTTCAGGTAAGTGTTAGGGTTAGGTTTAGGGTTAGGGTAAAGGAACGGGGGTGGTTTACGGTACAGGTTAAGAACGTCAACAGTTTAGCATTAGTGTACATGTTAGGGCAAGGATTAGTGTTAGTAAATGGTTTAGGATTAAGACACGGGTTAGGGTAAGGCTTCAGGTAAGTGTCAGGGTAAGGTTTAGGTTTAGGTTTAGGGTTCGGGAACAAGGGCGGTTTACCGTACAGGTTAGTTTACGACTACGTTTTTGGGTTAGCGTATGTGTTAGAGCAAGGGTTAGTGTTAGTGTAGGGGTTAGGATTAGGGAAAGGGTTAGGGTCAGCCTTTGGGTAAAATTTAGGTTTATGGTAAGGGTTAGGGAATGGGCATGATTTAGGGTACAGATTAGGGTACGATAACGGTTTAGGTTTAGCCTACGTGTTACAGCACGGGTTAGTGATAGTGTTCCGGTTAGGATTTGGGCACAGGTTAGGGTAAGGCTTCGGGTAAGGGTTACGGTTAGGGTTATGGT
>NW_006791360.1:1018925-1024819 GCF_000442215.2 Lipotes vexillifer | reverse complement strand
TTTGGCAATTCTGGGTTTTTTACGGTTCCATATAAATTTTAGGATTATTGGTTCTAGTTCTGTTGGTTCTATTGGTTCTTTTAATATTGATGTTCATCTCCATTTATTCTGGTCTTTACCTAGCGGTAAAGAAATTATAATTTTTTTCATATAGGTCTTGAATATTTAAATGAAGTCTGATCACCGACTTTCTTTTTCCCTTTCTTCTTGCTTTCCTAACACTTTTCCCCAGAGCTGGTCAGTCAAGATAAATGCACATTGAATAAATAAATGAATAAATGGCACAAATGTAATACACTGGACTTTTTGGAAATATTTCTAAAAATACAATGAAAAAATGAGTGAAAGCAATATTTTAATGGAAGGAGGAAAGGGGAAGCTATGATTTTTTTCCTTAAAGAAACAGTTTGTACAATGCCATATTCCCCTGTACTTTAACAATCAAATGGCTAATTTTTAATTTCATGGCAGTCTACGCTTTGCCTTGATTTCCCCATGGTGGTGATAAGAAGAACTGCTGCACACGAGGACACACTCAGCTTCACATCATGGACATTCCAGCTTGTGGGATCTTACTTGCCCAACCAGGGATCGAACCCGGGCCCTCAGCAGTGCAGCGTCCTAATCACTGGACCACCAGGGAATTCCCTGGACTAATTTATTATTGAGCATTTTTTCATGCTTATGAGCCCATCACCCAGACTTGGCAGCTGTTACTTCTTAGTACTATTTCTTTAAAGTCTTTTTTACTGTAAAGAAATTATTAAAGATAATGTAGTCATATCCTTTGATCCCCATTTCCTGCTGCCCATTCCCAGAGGATTCTCATAACATCATGAATTTGTGGGGTATCATTCTAGTCAATACATGAATGCTACATGTATGGAGATATAAATAATCAATGTTTATGTTGCTTTGTGAACAATTAAATTTTTATAACTGGCATTATATTCTTCAGTTCACATTTTTCCTGAGTTATTTTTGAAATCATCACTTATAGATATATATATGGTTCATTTCTCCTAAAGGTTTTTGTTTCCATCATATGAATATAACATATTTTATTTGTTAATTTATTAATGGATATTTGTGTAGTTTTTAGTATTACAAACGAAACTGCAGTGAATATCCTCACACTTGTCATCTTATGCAACTGAACAAGAGTTCCTCTAGGAAGTATACTTAGAAGTTGTATTGACGGGTGGCATAATATATACATTTACACTTTTCTTAATAGTGCCAATTGTTCTCTTGGGTGGTTGCAACAGTTTAAACAGCCTCTAGCAGTCTTTCACCAAACTTTAAACTGTTTGCCAGTGGTATCTCATTTTTTTAATTTGCAATTTCCTAGCTACTGGTAAGATAGTGCAATTTTTCACATGTAATGAGAATAATATTTTTTAAAGCAATTTCATTTATATTTTCTCTTTTTTAACTGAAGTATAGTTGATTTACAACGCTGTGTTAATTTTCGCTGTACAGCAAAGTGATTCAATTATACATATATAGAGACTTTCCTGCTGGCGCAGTGGTTAAGACTCCACACTCCCAATGCAGGGGCCCCGGGTTCGATTCCTGGTCAGGGAACTAGATCCCACATGCATGCCACAACTAAGGAACCCATGTGCTGAAACTAAGGAGCCCACCTGCGGCAACTAAGACCTGGCACAACCAAACAAATAAATTTTTTTAACTATACATATGTATACCTTCTTTTTTTAATATTCTTTTCCATTATGGTTTATCATAGGATCTTGAATATAGTTCTCTGTGCTTTACAGTAGGACCTGTTGTTTATCCATTCTATATATAAAAGCTTACATCTGCTAACCCCAACCTCCCACTCCATCCCTCCCCCAACCCCCTCCCCCTTGGCAACCACCAGTCTGTTCTGTATGTCTGTGATTCTGTTTCTCTTTCACACTTAGGTTCATTTGTGTCATGTTTTAGATTCCGCATGTAAGTGATATATGATATTTGTCTTTCTCTTTCTGACTTCACATAGTATGATAATCTCTAGTTGCATCCATGTTGCTGCAAATGGCATTATTTCATTCCTTTTTATGGCTGAGTAGTATTCCATTATATATATGTACCACATCTTCTTTATCCATTCATCAGATATATTTTCATACATTGTAAGTCTTACTGTCTTTCAACTTATCACCCATCAAGTCTAATGGCTTTAATCTTTTCAGTGGGGAGGACAGATACAACCCAGATTAAAGAGGTTAGCTTTCAGCCTGCAGCTATTAGGCAAGTGTCATGAGAATCAATTTTTCTCCAGACAGAAAAGTTACATTTAATATCGTAAGCAACCTTTAAATATCAACAGCAATGTTTGGAAGACTGAACATAGAATTTTTATAGAAATCATCATGCAGAGAGGACTGAGGAGTCCTAACTGGATGAGAATAGAAAGAGGAAAAGGCCACTCTTACCCAAGAGTAGGATGTAGAAAATAAAAGAGGGACAGAATAGAGAATTAAGCATTCATCACTCACATGTATCATGACTTTCAGCTTCCATGAGTAAAAATCCTTAGCATTAGCTGAAGCAAAGGCCAAGAAAAGGCAGGTTTTTTCCTTGCTTCCCATTTAAGAATCTGGGAAAAATAAGATGGAGGATGGTACTCAGAGTGGCTCATCGCCACCTACCATGTTCCCAGCCACCATCCTAAGGAGAAGCAAGGAAAGGAGGAGAGAATCCAAACGGGAAACATTTACAAAAAGGTGCCTGTGTTATCTGAAGATGAATGAGAACCAAAAATGTCTGAGATTCACTTATCTGGAAAGTTTACAGTGTACCTATTCCCCATCCCCCAACTCCAAATCCCCCATACCAATGAGGTGGAGGCTCAGGAGGAAGACGAAGTCAATTATATAAATGAAGAAGTTATACTTCCTTTATACAACTGAGTATAAATCTGTTCATTGACATATTCATGTCTGCTTATTGTCAGTTTATATCCTTAACTCTTTTTTCTATTAGACCTATGAGACTATTCTTTATTCATTTGAAAATTTTTATATATTCAAGCTACTAATCCTTTATGTTTTATAGCTTATAAATATTTTCTTCCAGTGTGCCACTTGTTTTTTAACTTGTCTAATTGTACATGCCCTTATAACTCTCATACAGTGAAATTTCACAATCTTTTATGGTCTCTACTTTTTGGGTCAGTTTTAAAAATCTTTCCCAAGAAAGCTCAAAAAGATATTCCTACACTCTCTGCTAATGGTTTAATTTTTTTCCAATTTAGACACCTAATTTCTTAGAATTTCATTTTTGTATATATTTTGAAGAAGGGATGAAATTTTTTCATATCGAAAGACATTGCTGGGACTTCCCTGGTAGTCCAGTGATAAAGAATCTGCCTTCCAATGCAGCAGACGCAGGTTCGATCCCTGGTCAGGGAACTAAGATCCCACATGCCACGGGGCAACTAAGCCCGTGTGCTGCAACTAGAAAGAAGCCCCTACGCCACAACTAGCAAGAAGCCCATGTGCCCCATTGAAAATATCCCACATGCCACAACAAAGATCCAGCATGCCACAACTAAGACCCGATACAGCCAGAAATAAAATAAATAAATATTAAAAAATTTAAAAAGATAATAAAAGCTGCTGTAATTGAAACAGTCATTCTTTAAAAAATAAAGAAATAAAATAAAGATTCAAGGCAATCCCTATCAAAATTCCAATGTCAACTTTCACAGAACTAGAACAAATAATTCTAAAATTTGTATGGAAATACAAAAGAAACTGAAAAGCTAAAACAATCTTGAAAAAGAAGAACACAGCTAGAAGTACGATCCCTGATTTCAAACTATACTGCAAAGCAAACAGAAATCAAGACACTGTGGTACTAGCAAAAAACAGACGTGTAGATCAATAGAACAGAACAGAGAGCCCAGAAATGAATCCACACTTATATGGTCAGTTAATATACAACAAGAAAAAGACAGCCTCTTCAATAAATAGTGTTGAAGAAACAGGACAGCTACAGATTCAAACTGGACTACTTTCTCACACCATATACAATAATAAACTCAAAACTGATTAAAGACTTAAATGTAAGACCTGCCTGAAATCATAAAACTCCTGGAAGAAAACATAGGCAGTTTGCTCTTTGACATAATTCTTAGCAATATTTTTTGAATCTGTCTCCTCAGGCAAAGAAAACAAAAGCAAAAATAAGCAAATGTGACCTAATCAAACTAAAAAGCTTGTGTACAGCAAAGGAAACCATATACAAAATGAAAACACAACCTACAGAGTGGAAGAAAATATTTGCAAGTCATGTATCTGAAAAGGGGCTAATATCCAAAATATATAAAGAACTCATACAACTCAATAGCAAAAGATTGTTTTCAATTAAAAAATGAGCAATCCCTATCAAAATTCCAATGTCAACTTTCACAGAACTAGAACAAATAATTCTAAAATTTGTATGGAAATACAAAAGAAACTGAAAAGCTAAAACAATCTTGAAAAAGAAGAACACAGCTAGAAGTACGATCCCTGATTTCAAACTATACTGCAAAGCAAACAGAAATCAAGACACTGTGGTACTAGCAAAAAACAGACGTGTAGATCAATAGAACAGAACAGAGAGCCCAGAAATGAATCCACACTTATATGGTCAGTTAATATACAACAAGAAAAAGACAGCCTCTTCAATAAATAGTGTTGAAGAAACAGGACAGCTACAGATTCAAACTGGACTACTTTCTCACACCATATACAATAATAAACTCAAAACTGATTAAAGACTTAAATGTAAGACCTGCCTGAAATCATAAAACTCCTGGAAGAAAACATAGGCAGTTTGCTCTTTGACATAATTCTTAGCAATATTTTTTGAATCTGTCTCCTCAGGCAAAGAAAACAAAAGCAAAAATAAGCAAATGTGACCTAATCAAACTAAAAAGCTTGTGTACAGCAAAGGAAACCATATACAAAATGAAAACACAACCTACAGAGTGGAAGAAAATATTTGCAAGTCATGTATCTGAAAAGGGGCTAATATCCAAAATATATAAAGAACTCATACAACTCAATAGCAAAAGATTGTTTTCAATTAAAAAATGAGCAGAGGGGCTTCCCTGGTGGTGCAGTGGTTGAGAGTCCGCCTGCCGATGCAGGGGACATGGGTTTGGGCCCCAGTCCAGGAGAATCCCACATGCCGCGGAGCGGCTAGGCCCGTGAGCCATGGCCGCTGGGCCTGCGCGTCCGGAGCCTGTGCTCTGCAACAGGAGAGGCCACAACAGTGAGAGCCCTGTGTACCACAGGAAAAAAAAAAAAAGAGCAGAGGATCTGAAAAGACATTTTTGCAAAGAAGACACAGAGATGGCCAACAGGTGTGTGAAAAGGTGTTCAACATCAACTAGACATCAGGGAAATGCAAATCAAAACCACACACATCTGTCAGAATGGCTATAATCAGAAAGACAACAAATAACAATTGTTGGTGAAGATGTGGAGTAAAGAGAACCTTCATGCATGGTGGGAATATAAATTGGTGCAGCCACTGTGGAAAACAGTATGGGGCTCCTCAAAAACTTAAAAACAGAACTATCATATGATCCAGCAATTCCACTTCTGGGTATTTTTCCAAAGGAAATAAAAACATTAACTCAAAGAGATAATATGCACCCCATGTTCACTGCAACGTTATTTAGAATAGGCAAAATATTAAAACAATCTTAATGTCCGTCAATAATGAATGGATAGTGCAAGAGGGTTCCCTTTGCTCCACACCCTCTCCAGCATTTATTGTTTCTAGTTTTTTTTTTTTTTATTTTTTTTTTGCGGTACGCGGTCCTCTCACCGTTGTGGCCTCTCCCGCTGTGGAGCACAGGCTCCGGACGCGCAGGGCCAGCGGCCAAGGGT
>NW_006791360.1:971054-1018700 GCF_000442215.2 Lipotes vexillifer | reverse complement strand
CTGTATATCTTCTTTGGAGAAATGTCTATTTAGGTCTTCTGCCCATTTTTGGATTGGGTTGTTTGTTTTTTTGTTACTGAGCTGCATGAGCTGCTTGTAAATTTTGGAGATTAATCCTTTGTCAGTTGCTTCATTTGCAAATATTTTCTCCCATTCTGAGGGTTGTCTTTTGATCTTGTTTATGGTTTCCTTTGCTGTGCAAAAGCTTTTAAGTTTCATTAGGTCCCATTTGTTTATTTTTGTTTTTATTTCCATTTCTCTAGGAGGTGGGTCAAAAAGGATCCTGCTGTGATTTATGTCATAGAGTGTTCTGCCTATGTTTTCCTCTACGAGTTTGATAGTGTCTGGCCTTATATTTAGGTCTTTAATCCATTTTGAGTTTATTTTTGTGTATGGTGTTAGGGAGTGTTCTAATTTCATACTTTTACATGTACCTGTCCAGTTTTCCCAGCACCACTTATTGAAGAGGCTGTTCTTTCTCCACTGCATATTCTTGCCTCCTTTATCAAAGATAAGGTGACCATATGTACGTGGGTTTATCTCTGGGCTTTGGTGGGAATGTAAATTGATACAGCCACTATGGAGAACAGTATGGAGGTTCCTTAAACAACTACAAATAGAACTACCATATGACCCAGCAATCCCACTACTGGGCATATACCCTGAGAAAACCATAATTCAAAAAGAGTCATGTACCAAAATGCTCACTGCAGCTCTATTTACAATAGCCAGGACATGGAAGCAACCTAAGTGTCCATCATCGGATGAATGGATAAAGAAGATATGGCACATATATACAATGGACTATTACGCAGCCATAAAAAGAAACGAAATTGATATTTGTAGTGAGGTGGATGGACCTAGAGTCTGTCATACAGAGTGAAGTCAGAAAGAGAAAAACAAATACCATATGCTAACGCATATATATGGAATCTAAGAAAAAAATGTTATGAAGAACCTAGGGGTAAGACAGGAATAAAGACACAGACCTACTAGAGTATGGACTTGAGGATATGGTGAGGGGGAAGGGTAAGCTGTGACAAAGTGAGAGAGTGGCATGGACATATATACACTACCAAACATAAAATAGATAGCTAGTGGGAAGCAGCCGCATAGCACAGGGAGATCAGCTGAATGGTTTGTGATCACCTAGAGGGGTGGGATAGGGAGGGTGGGAGGGAGGGAGATGCAAGAGGGAAGAGATATGGGAACATATGTATATGTATAACTGATTCACTTTGTTATAAGGCAGAAACTAACACAGCATTGTAAAGCAATTATACTCCAATAAAGATGTTAAAAAAAAAGGTAAAAATTCAAAAAAAAATAAGGAATGGATAAAGAAAATGTGATATAATGACACAAACAGATGGAAAGATATACCATGTTTTGGATTGGAAGAATCAATGTTGTCGAGATGACTATACTACAGAAGACAATCTACAGTCAATGCAATCTCTATCAAATTACCAATGGCATTTTTCACAGAACCAGAACAAAAAATGTTTTAATTTGTATGGAAACACAAAAGACCCCAAATAGCCAAGGTAATCTTGAGAAGGAAAAATGAAGCTGGAGGAATCACACTACCTGACTTCAGACTACACTACAAAGCTACAGTAATCAAAACAGTATGGTACTGGCACAAAAACAGAAATATAAATCAATGGAACAGGATAGAAAGCCCAGAAATAAACCTATATATCTATGGTCAACTAATCTATGACAAAGGAGGCAAGAACATACAATGGAGAAAAGAGCCTCTTCAATAAGTGGTGCTGGGAAAACTGAACAGTACATGCAAAAGAATGAAATTAGAACACTGTCTAACACCATGCACAAAAACTCAAAATGGATTAAAGACCTAAATGTAAAACTAGATACTATAAAATTCCTAGAGGAAAACATAGGCAGAACACTCTTTGACATAAATCGTAGTAATATCTTTCTGGATCTGTCTCCTAGAGTAATGGAAATAAGAACAAAAATAAACAAATGGGACCTAATTAAACTTAAAAGCTTTTGCACAGCAAAGGAAACCATAAACAAAATGGAAAGAGAACCTACAGAATGGGAGAAAATATTTGCATATGAAGCGACCAACAAGGGGTTAATCTCCAAAATATACAAACAGCTCATACAGCTCAACATCAAAAAACAAACAGCCCAATCAAAAAATGGGCAGCAGGAGTCCGCCCAAGCAGTGGTGTAGAGGTGACGGGACATCTGGATTCCTCAGTTTCCTTCTTTTTCCATTCCTGGGCTGGAGGAAATACCTGAACATATGGAATCCCTATGCCGGGCACACACACCCCTAACGTCAGGTACCCTGGAGGTTGCAATCCTGCCCATCCACCACCTGCCACCCCTACCTTTCCTCCAGGCCCCTTTCCCACTCCCCCAAGAGCACCCCAGGGGAATCCAGCCTTTTCCCGCTGGTGGGCCCTGTCATCCTGTGCCACAACCAGGCTATCCAGGATGCCAACCCTAAGGTCCCTACCCCCCTCCATACCCACCACCTGCCCCCGGTATGTGTCCTGCGAATACATTGGCTCCTGGCATGGTAGGACCAGGAATGGTGATTGACAAGAAGATGCAAAAGAAAATGAAAAAAGCTCATAAAAAGAAGCAGAAACACCACAAACATGGCAAGCTTTCCTCCTCCTCCTCCTGCTCTCCCAGCAGTGACTCTGACTGAATACAAGGCCTGGACCCTTCCCTCAAGTCTCTCCAGTTCTGCTCTCCCATCAAACTTCAGATGCCATCTTGTACTGGGGGAAATTAGCCCTTGTGTCCCTCCCCCCGCCACCCCTGCAATCTAAGCCTCACTCTGCTGTGAAAAGCATCGCCATGGGCTAGCAAAGGCCATCCTCCCACTGCTTGGATAGAACTTTTAGCTGGTGAATTTTGCAGGAGAACTATTTTTTGAAGATGGTGAGATTTGAGCTAAATGCTGAAGACAAGTCTAAGATCTGTAAAATGTGATTTTTTTTACTTTCTTTTGTAATACTCATGATTGGGGAGATGCTGTGGAAATTTAATTATGGAAAGGAAAAAACAACCTGTACCTTTCTTGTAACTGTGGCATGCTTGGGTGATTTAGTGGCAAATAAACATTTCCCAGCAGGCCTTTTATTGATTGCACTCCCTGCAAGGCTGCTGGGAAGTGGAGTCCGTTTGTCTGATGAGATCTGACTGCCATTTTGGAAACTGATCTCTACCCCTTAGCTCAGTATGCTATCTCAGGTCCTCCTCTCACTCTCCAACTCTCATCCAAATAAACCTGTTTCTCCTGGTCTCTGTTCAGAAAAAAAAAAAGGGCAGCAAATCTAAATACACACTTCTCAGGGCTTCCCTGGTGGCGCAGTGGTTGAGAGTCTGCCTGCCAATGCAGGGGACACGGGTTCGTGCCCCGGTCCGGGAAGATCCCACATGCCGCGGAGCAGCTAGGCCCGTGAGCCACGGCCACTGAGCCTGCGCGTCTGGAGCCTGTGCTCCGCAACAGGGGAGGCCACAACAGTGAGAGGCCTGCATACCGCAAAAAAAAAAAAAAAAAAAGTAAATACACACTTCTCCAAAGAAGACATACAGATGGCCAAAGGCACATGAAGAGATGCTCAACATCACTAATTATTAGAGAAATGCAAACCCCAAAAAAAAAAAAAAAAAAAAGTAAATACACACTTCTCCAAAGAAGACATACAGATGGCCAAAGGCACATGAAGAGATGCTCAACATCACTAATTATTAGAGAAATGCAAATGAAAACTACAAGGTGTCACCTCACACCAGTCAGAATGGCCATCATCAAAAAGTCTACAAATAATAAATGCTGGAGAGAGCATGGAGAAAAAGGAACCCTTCAACACTGTTGGGGGGAATGTAAAATGGTACAGCCACCATGGAGAAAAGTATGGAGGTTCCTTTAAAAACTAAAAATAGAGCTACCATATGCTCCTGCGATCCCACTCCTGGGCGTATATCCAGAAAAACCATAATTCGAAAAAATACATGCACCCCAATGTTCATAGCAGCGCTATTTACAAAAGCAAAGATGTGGATGCAACCTAAATGTCCATCAACAGATGAATGGATAAAGAAGATGTGGTACCTGTATACAATGGAATATTACTCAGCCATCAAAAGGAATGAAATAATGCCATTTGTAGTAACACAGATTATCATACTAAGTGATGTAAGCCAGACAAAGACAAATATCATATGATATCACTTATATGTGGAATCTAAAAATAATAATACATTGGGAATTCCCTGGCAGTCCAGTGGTCAGGACTTGACACTTTCACTGCCATGGCCCAGGTTCAATCCCTGGCCAGGGAACTAAGATCCTGCAAGCCACGCAGCACAGCCAAAAAAATAGAAGTAAATTTAATTTAATTAATTCTAAAATGATACAAATGATGGGGATTCCCTGGTCATCCAGTGGTTAGGACTCCACGCTTCCACTGCAGGGGGCAGAGGTTTGATCCCTGGTCAGGGAACTAAGATCTCACGAGCCATGCAGCGCGGTCAAAAAAAAAAAAAAAAATACTAATGAACTTACTTACAAAACAGAAAGAGACGCAGAGATGCACAGATGTTGAAAACAAATTTATGGTTACCAAAGGGGAAAGGGGGTGGGAGGAGGGATAAATTGGGAGTCTGGAATTAACAGATACAAACTACTATATATAAAATAGATAACCAAGAAAGATTTACTGTATAGCACAGGGAACTATACTCAGTATTTTGTAATAACCTATAAGGGAAAAGAATCTGAAAAGGAATACATACATACACACACACACACACACACACACACACACACACAACTAAATCACTGTGCTGTATACCTGAAACTAACACTATATTGTAAATCAACTATACTTCAATTTAAAAAAAAAGGAAATGTGATATATACACACATATATATGAAATATTATTCAGCCATTTAAAAAGAAGAAATTCTTCCATTTGTGACACGGATGGACTTCAAGGGCATTACGTTAATTGAAATAAGTCAGAGAAAGACAAATACTGTATGGTCTTACTTATATGCGGAATCTAAGAAAAAGTAAAGACACTCATAGATACACAGAACAGGTTGGTGGTTGCCAGAGGCAGGCAAGGGGGGAAGGGTTTTTAGTAAAGGACATCAAAAGGTACAAATTTCTAGTTATATAATAAATAAGTCCTGGGGATGTGGTGTACAGCATGGTGACTATTAAAAATACTGTATTATATATTTGAAAGTTGCTAAGAAGTAGATCTTAAAAGTTCGCAGCACAAGAAAAAATATGTGTAACTCTGTGTGGTTATGGATGTTAACTATACTTACTGTGGTGATCATTGCGCAGTATAGATAGATAGATAGATAGAATTATGTTCCACACATACACAGAAAAGGATAGGAAATGAACAATGGAAAGTATTTGTTTTATTTATATTTTTTCTTCCAGTTTTATTGAGATATAATTACATACAGCACTGTATAAATCTAAGGTATACAGCATGATCTGACTTACACACATCATGAAATGATTAGCACAGTAGGTTTAGTGAACATCCATCATCTCATGAACAAAATTAGAGAAAAAGAAAAAACATTTTTTGCTGTGATGAGAACTCAAAATTTCCTCTCTTAACAACATTCACATATAACACACAGCAGTGTTTATTATATTCATCATGTTGCACATTACATTTCTAATACTGATTTGCCTTACAACTGAAAGTTTGTACCTTTTGACCACCTTCATCCAAATCCCCCTCCTTACACCCCTTACCTCTGGTAACCACAAATCTGATCTTTTTCTATGAGTTTGTTTGTTTGTTTTTGAAGTATTATTGATCTACAACACTATGTTAGTTCCTGGTGCACAAAACAGTGGTTGGATATTTCCATACTTTTCAAAATGATCACCATGTTAATTCTAGTTACCATCTGTCACCATACAAAGATATTCCATTATTATTGACTATATTCTGCACACTGTACATTTCAGCCCCGTGACTCATTTATTTTTTAACTGGAAGTTTGTACCTCTTAATTTCCCTCACCCATTTCACTCATCTCCCACCATCCTCCCCTCTAACAACCACCTCTTTGTTCTCTGTATCTATGACTCTGCTTTGTTACTCTTATTTGATTTTTGATTCTACACATAAGTGAGATCATACAATATTTGTCTTTGTCTTATTTCACTTAGCAAAATACCCACTAGGTCTATCCATGTTGTAGCAAATGACAAGATTTAATTCTTTTTATGGCTGAGTAATACATATATCACTTCTTTTTCAATTCATCTACTGATGGACACTTAGGTTGTTTCCATATCTTGGCTATTGTGAATAATGCTGCAATGAATATATGGGTGCATATATCTTTTCAAATTAGTGTTTATATTTACTTCGGAAAAAAACCAGAAGTGAAACTGCTGGATCGTATGACAGCTCCATTTTTAATTTTTTGAGGAACTGCCATACTGTTTTCCATGGTAGATGCACCAAGTTTCATTCCCACCAACAGTGCATGAAGATTCCTTTTACTCCATATCCTCACCATTGATCTTCATGTCTGTTTTTATGCCAGTACCACACTGTTTTGATTACTGTTGCTTTGTGGTATAGTTTGAAATCAGGGCGTGTGATACCTCCAGCTTTGTTCTTCTTTTTCAAGATTGTTTTGGCTTTTCAGGGTCTTTTGTGTTACCATACAAATTTTAGAATTATTTGTTCTAGTTCTGTTAAAATTGCCATGGGTATGATGATAAGGATTGCATTAAATCTGTAGATTGCCTTGGCTAGTAAGGACATTTTAACAACATTAATTCTTCTAATCCATGACATATTATATCTTTCCATTTGTTTGTGTCATCTTCAATTTCTTTCATCAGTGTCTCATAGTTTTCTGACTACAACTCTTTCACATCCTTGATTAGATTTATTCTTAGGTATTTTTTGATGTAATTGTAAATGGGATACTTTTAATTTCTCTTTCTGATAGTTCATTGTTAGTGTACAGAAATGCAACAGATTTCTTTTTTTAATTTATTTTATTGAAGTATAGTGACTTACAATGTTTTGTTAACTTCTACTGTACAGCACAGTGATTCAGTTATACACATATATACATTCTTTTTCATATTCTTTTCCACTATAGTTTATCACAGGATATTGAATATAGTTCTCTGTGCTATACAGTAGGACCTTGTTGTTTATCCATTCTATATATAAAATTTGAAATGCAACAGATTTCTGTATATTAATTTTGTATCCTGCAAGTTTAATGAATTCATTTATTAGTTTTAATAGTTTTTTGCTGGCACCTTTAGAATTCTCTATATGCTGTGTCATGTCATCTGCAAACAGTGACAGTTTTACTTCTTCCTTTCCTACCTGGATTCCTTTTATTTCTTTTTCTTGTCTGATTGCTGTGGCTAGGACTTCCAATACTATGTTGAATAAAAGTGGCAAGAGTGGGCATCTTTGTCTTATTCCTGATCTTAGAGGAAATGCTTTCAGATTTTCACAGTTGAGTGTGATTTTGGCTGTTGGTTTGCCATATGGCCTTTATTGTGTTGAGGTGTGTTGCCTCCATACCTACATTGTTAAGAATTTTTATCATAAATGAATGTTGGATTTTGTCAAAGGCTTTTTATACATCTATTAAGATGATCATATGATTTTTATCCTTCAATTTCTTAATGGAGTGTATCACAATGATGATTTGCGGATGTTGAACCATCCTTGTTTCCCTTGGATAATTCCCACTTGATCATGGTATACAATTCTCTTAAAGTATGGTTGAATTCGGTTTGCTAATACTTTGCTGAGGATTTCTGCATCTATGTTCATCAGGGACACTGGTCTAAAATTTTCCTTTTTTTCTTTTTCTTTGTAGTGTCTTTGTCTGGTTTTGGTATCAGGGTAATACTGGTCTCATAGAATGAGTTGAGAAGTGTTCCTTTCCTTTTCAATTTTTTGGAATAGTTTGAGAAGGATGAGCATTTAATTCTTCTTTAAATGTTTGGCAGAATTCACCAGTGAAGCCATCTAATCCTGGACTTTTGTTTGTTGGGAGTTTTTTTTTTTCTTTTATTACTAATTCAATTTCATTACTGATAATTGGTCCATTCATATTTTCCATTTCTTCCTGATTCAGTCTTAGGAGATTGTACATTTCTAGGAACTTATCTGTTTCTTCTTGGTTGTCCATTTTATTGGCATATAATTATTCATATTAATCTCTTATGATACTTTGTATTTCTATGGTGTCAACTGTATCTTCTTTTTCATTTCCGATTTTATTTGGGCCCTCTCTCCTTTTCTTTTCTTTTTTTTTTTTTTTTGGTTGGTATGAGGGCCTCTCCCTGTTGTGGCCTCTCCCGTTGCGCAGCACAGGCTCTGGACGCACAGGCTCAGTGGCCATGGCTCACGGGCCCAGCCGCTCCGCGGCATGTGGGATCTTCCCGGACCGGGGCATGAACCCGTGTCCCCTGCATCGGTAGGCGGACTCTCAACCACTGTGCCACCAGGGAAGCCCTCTCTTCTTTTCTTGATGTGTCCAGCTATAGGTTTATCAATTCTGTTTATCTCTCCTACTGTATTATTTCTTTTCTTCTACTACCTTTGGGTTTTGTTTGTTCTTCTTTTCCTAGTTCCTCTAGGTGTGCAGTTGGGTTATTATTTGAGAGTTTTCCTGTTCCCTGAGGTAGGCTTGTATCACTATAAACTTCCCTATTAGAACTGCTTTTGCTGTGTCCCACAGATTTTGCTGGGGGTTTTTAAAATATTTATTTATTTGGCTGCACCAGGTCTTAGTTGCAGCACGCAGGATCTTCATTGTAGCATGCGGGATCTTTAGTTGCGGCATGCGGGATCTAGTTCCCTGACCAGGGATCGAACCTGGGCCCCCTGCATTCGGAGCAGAGTCTTTACCACTGGACAACCAGGGAAGTCCCTGTGTCCCATAGATTTTGGATCCTTGTGTTTCCATTTTCATCTTTTCATTTGTCTCCAGAGAGTTTTTTATTTCCTCTTTGATGTTTTACTTTTTAATCCAACAATTTTAACCCTTTGGTGGGGGGTGGGAATTTGTTTCTCTCCATGTTAAATCACAATCTAAAAATAGTTCTTTTGTAAGCGGGGGAAGGGGGTGGGATGAATTGGGAGATTGGGACTGACATATACATGCCACTGGGTACAAAATAGATAACTAGTGAGGATCTGCTGTATAGCATGGGGAACTCTACTCAGTGCTCTGTGGAGACCTGGATGGGAGGAAAATCCAAAAGGGAGGGGATATATGTATACATATGGCTGATTCACTTTGCTGTGCAGCAGGAGCTAGCACAACATTGTAAAGCAACTGTACCACATTTAAAAAGTAAATTAAAAAAAAATAGTTCTTTTGAAATACCAGATTATGATTTAGTTTCTTCACTCTATTGGTAAATATATAATGTTGTAGTTTGAAGGTACTGCATCCATTTGTACTAGTTGTTGAGAAAGAAAAACAGAATTTTCAAATTTGTTCTTTTAAAAAAGGATTATTTTCTGACTTGTTTTCCCTTGGTCAGAGTGACAGAGCAGCAAGGATGATGGGATTGGGCAGAGGCAGTAAATGGAGATCTTGTAGGACAGGATAACCACGCTATGGAGAAGCTGACAATCAGGACCACATTAGCACACTGGTCAATGTTAACAGTGAAGAAAGAAAATTGTGCTGGATGGACAATCCTGTTGGGATTTGTAGTTCTGACGTCAGTCCTAAGTACCTTCTCTTCAAAACTCTATGTACCAAGAACTTACAGTACTTTGTTTCCACAAAGAATGCTTTCTAAGCATGACAATTACAAACACACATACACACACACACACACACACACACACACACACACACACACCGTTAAAATACTATATTTTTATAAGGACTCAATAATCCATTTTATGGCTTTCTTCAAATTAGTTTAGTTTTTAAAATCTCATTTTAAAATGTGTGACAATAAAGCATACAACAAAGTTAAAAGGAATATAACTCTTTTAAATAGCTGTTCCCTTTACCTTACTTACTTTTGTTTTTCTTTAAGGATAATTTGCTTCAGGGAGGACAAAGTATAGGTTCTTCTGATGAAATGCAAGAAGATGGGAATAGGAATGCAAAGCAAGGTTTCTTTTTTTTTTAATTTTTATTGGAGTATAGTTGCTTTACAATAGTGTGTTAGTTTCTACTGTACAGCAAAGTCAATCAGCTATATGTATACATATATCCCCTATTTTGGGATTTCCTTCCCATTTAGGTCACCACAGAGCATTGAGTAGAGTTCCCTGCAAGGTTGCTGTTAAGTTTTCTGTCTTAAAATCTTTTAACTATCTTCTTATCAAGCAAATAGTCTTAGAGGAATGTGGTAAGCTTCATAAAAAGTTCAGTTTCAGGAAGCAAACTCCATTTTGTAGGAAAGATGTAAAAAAAAAAAAAGGCAGCTTTAGAGAATTATAATTCAGTCCAGGAAAAAAATAAAGGGTATTTTATGTTATGTGAACTATATTTCAGTAAAGCTATTTTTTAATGTAAATTGTATCATCTCATTCTCCAGCTTATAAATAATAGTTTCTCAGTGTTTAGAATGAAAATCAAATTCCTTACCAAAAAAAAGGAGGAGGGGAGAAAAGATGAATCCACAAACTCAGATTCTAGTCCAAGCTGCTCAACTAACAGATTGAGTGTCACTCAAGGTCTCTGTGCCTCAGTTTCCCCTGCTCTAAGAGACATTTTATGGGTATGTGCTTCCCTGAATGGGTTCATCAGCTAGTGGGTGTGTGTGTTCAGAGAATACAGCCAGGGAGTCATTTGTCACTCTGTTCCCCTGACACCTGGCTCTAACATGAACTCTGTTCTGAGCTGAGTTCCTTTTAAATCCACTCATCAAGCTGAGGTTGTCATGGGCTCAAAGCCCTGCAAGCTAAGCCTGCATGGAGACCACTGAAAACACAGCCAGGACCCAATGACTGAACCATCAGTCCTTGTCATGCTCACCAGAAAGGGCCTTTGGGCATTTCCTGGAGTTTTCTTCCTTTTCCCATCAAACTGGCAAAGACTCCAGGAGATTACTGCTTATTAACCTGTGGTCCACTAATTCCACTCCCATCCTTCCACCAACCTATCCATCAAAATCAGGTAGGAGGAAGAAGACTCACTTTCCCAGAGGCCTTGTCAAAGGCCTGGTCCACCTGCCTCTCCTTTCCCTCCCTACAGACCTCTGGACACAGCATTCCAGAAGCTACCATGCCTTCCCTGACCACTGACCATGACTATCTGGGTCAGGATTGAACAGAGAACTGCAATAGCAGCCACTGACGATAGGCACTTGCTATATAACAGGGACTTCTCAAACATGATCTCATTCAAGCTATCAGCCCTATCGTTATCCTCATTTTGCAGATGAGAAAACTGGGGTTCACAGATTGTTAAAATCAGGTGACCAAAGTCTTACAGCTCTTAACAGTGAACTTCACTGTCTTAGGCGAAGTCTAGAAGGACAGCAGCCCAGAGGGGCCCTCCCTGGAGACAGTCCCATGAGGATCCCAGGATACATCCTTGCCAGGATCCTCTGCCCAAAGCAGGAAGGCACTGAGACTCCTGAAAATCCCTCCCTGGAGAGCATCAGGCAGTGATGAGGGGCAGTGAAGGGCAGCACTCAGAGGAGAGAACTGGTGTACACTTTGCAGAAAGCTTTTATGGCTGGGAAGGAGTAAGTCATAGGCACACAGACTCTGGAACAATACAAGAAACTAGCCATCATGTTTCCTTGAGCTGCATGACTGTGCAAATCCATCCCCCTCTACAGACCTCACTATCCCCATCTGTTAAATGGGCAGGTGTCAGACTAGATCTCCAGGGGCCCTCCCAGCTCTATCCCTTGAGGCTGAAGCTGGGAAACATCCATGACACGCCAGAGTAGAGGGTGAAGAATGCATGGGAAAGAGCAAAAGGGGTAGGAGAAGTGGAAAGAAAAGCAATGCCCCCTGACAAACTCCTTCTCAGCCTGACTCTCCCAGGAAGCCTTCCCCGAACCCCACCCCCGTGGCCTTCTTCCAGACTCCCCTTTAGCCCTCAGCCCGGACCTAAATCAAGGCCCGGCCCTGGCTGAGGGTAGGATGGCGAACTGAAGAAGCAAACTCCTGGGAAAGAGAATATGTGAACAAGGTGAGCCGTCTCCCCTGTGGGGCCAGCAGGTGCAGGAAAGCCCCGCAGAACTGAGCTGACATGGGATGTGAACCAAAGACGTGTGAGTACGTCAGAGAGTGAGCTGGTGAAAGAAGGACCAAGACTGGGCAGCTGCCTCCCCAGAAGGGGGCTTGGGAAAGGACGGACCAGCTGGCTGGTTCTGGGCATGATACCAGGGACTGGGGCCCAGAGGCAGTTTGCAGAAATGGAGTTTTAAACACATGCTAAATGCCCCTGGGGCCTGAGTCAGGAGCTCAGTTTTGGAGGGAGGCATGAAGAAGGTGAAAAACCAAAGCGAGTGGAGGAATTCGTGAAGACACTCCTTGATTCCCCAGCTCTGCACCTTGCTAGTAACTCCGCTCATGCTCCAACGGTCAGCTTCCTAGCCTCTGACTGCCAGCACTAACCGCATTCTACCATTAAAAACTCCCAACCCCGCAATGTGGCCCCTCGTCTTCCTTCCATCACAACTTTACCTAAATGACTATTCAGCATCTGACTGATTTCTCCACAGGGTCTATTAGCTCTGTAAGAGCACGGACAGTGCCCTGTTCACCACTAAATGGCCGGCCCCTCCCCAAGGTACTCGTGAGAGGTCCTCGGGAAGTTATGTGTTGAATGCAAGGATGAGTGAAAGAGAGCAGGGGCTCGGGGCACGGGGGCGCGGGGGGTGTCTGGAAGGCCTCGAGAGACTAGACAGTCCTCTCGGGGGCCCCGGTGGCAGCCAGCCTGCTCGGGACGGATGGGTGGGGAGGGGCACACAGGCTGGCACTCACTGCCACACTGGCCGTGTAGTTTGGCCTCACATCCACTGAGAGAGGGTGAAACCAGGCTGACAGACAGCTGTCTGGAACCATTCAGTGTGTCACTGATTCCTTACCCTGGCTTGAGGGCCACGTTAAAGGAAGCTCAGGAAATTGTTTCAACCAGCTTGCCTCGCTGGGGCCTGACATCATGCGGCCTGACATCTTGCGGCCCTCTACTGTGGTTTGGTGATTAGGGAGCTTGCCTGTCGCCCATTCTCCATCACACAAGCCCAAATCAGGCATGTCTTCCTCTAGTTCACGCATGGAACCAAAACATCCTGGCCCTGGTTTTACTTTCCCTCGTAAGCCCTTGTGCTTCCCTGACTGAGGGTCCTTCTGAAATCCTAGAGGTTTGTTCCCAAGTGGTGTATTCTATACATAGCCTGAAGTGGGATTACAGGAGAGATAAATAAAAGATTAGTTTCCGAGTTTCGGGACTAAATAAAGGATCAGATTCTTAGTGATTGGGAGATAAAAGGAATTTTGGGGTTTGTTCATGGATGAACCGATTCAGAAGCAGTTTGGGGCAGTAGGTAGGACCTGGAGCTCAGTTTTCTCTGGGGTTTTTTTGTGGATCTCCCTCACTACCCATCCTAGCCATCTGGTTTCACTTCTGAGACAGGCTGAGGCAGCTAGGGCAGCAGGAAGCCCAAGCAAGGAGGCTGATCAGAGCCTCTGATCGGGCTGGGTGTTGAATTAGGAATGGCTGAGCATAACTGGCCCTTATGCTGGATTTGGAGTCTTCCTGGTCCCACTGGAGTATAATGTCCAGGTAACACTTGGCTTCTCTGGAAGATATTCTGCATGACAATCATAACTCTCTAGAACATCACTAACAACTTAAGATTAAGCAAAAGCGGCCCTCGGGCATTATATCCTTACTCTTTTCTGTCTTGCTTGTTTCTCTTTAGGGCCTGACAGATTTGGTGCAGCAAGTTAGAAGGGAGAGTAGAGAAGATTCCTGGAAGCAGAGACAGATGAATATCTGAATGGGGAGGGTGCACCACAAAAAAAAGAAAGAGAAAAAGAGAGCAACTCAAGAAGCACTTGCCCTGTACCATGCTGTGGCCTGACAATCACCAGCTGGTGCTCTGAATTCTGAGCCCAGGAGACCAGAGGAAAACCAGGCTGTGTCCATCGAGCTTTATTTATAAAAGCAAGGGAGTCCAGCATGGCCTCCGTGTCCCAGTGACTAAATGTACAAAGATCTCCTCTTTTAAAGTGTAAGAGTTCAGTTAGCTGAGAATTTAATGACTGTAAGACAGAGAATTCCCCACTGGCTTGAAATAATTAAGGGGTTGCTCCTGAAGGATTTATGTTAACAGGATATATCTGTAGTAGTAGTAGTAGTAGTAAAGAAAAATGGGCATCATTTTATGAGAATTTATGGCACAGTTGTAAGCCCATTTCATGTGTTAACTTGTTTAAGCATTATAAGAAGCACATGAAGTTAACAGAACTTGTTAGCTGTGGGAAGAAGACCCTGGGAGGAAAAGCAAAGGATCATTATTTTTTTTAACTGGATTTATTTTGAATTTTTAACAAGGGCTCAAAAATCCAACTATCTCTTTATAATTCATGAATTTGGCCTGAATGATGATGATGACGGGGATGAATGTGACTGTGAAGTAAAGTAGTATCATCCAAAGATACGCTGTAACCAGTCACCTACTTGCAAGCGACCTTATCACACCCGGAAACATCAGGATGAAATATTTCAATTTCCATCTAATACATGGGTGTTTGCAAAGACCTCTATGTTTACTAACATGCAGGAAAACATCCCAAATATCTGATAGTTTTTCACTTTCCACTCAGTTGTTTTGGGAACCATGTAGTGTGTGTGTCTCTCTCTCTCTCTCTCTCTCTCTCTCTCTGTCTCTCTCTCTCCCCACACACACACAAACCCCTCCCGCTTCCCTCTCTCTACCTCTCTCACTCACACACAAACACACACACCCACACACACCACCACCACAACCAGGGCACCCTGGCTGAGCCCCAGCCAACCTGCCTCCTGGCTGCCCTTCCTCAAGGATCGTGGCCTGAGGCTTGTGGACAGAGCTGGGTAAAGTGACACATGATCTGAACGGGATACCTGGTGATGAGCAGCCTTGGCAACCTAGACCCCCAACATTCCCACTGTAATTGAGATAAAAGGAGAAGTGCCCCTGACCTGGCTGCTTTCTACGTGGGCCTCGCAGGTCAGAGTGTAGAAACCTAAAAGCATAGGCCAGCTGGGGACTGGGCCTCGCACGGAGGCAGTCAATGAGGAGAGGAGGGAGCCATGCTTCCAGGTGACCCCCTCACAGATGCAGTGGCTCTGGGAACTCCAAAGTGGGAACTCAACTCCCAGAGAACAACTGGCAACAAACTGAGGCCTCTCTATTTACAAATTCTACTCTGAGACTCTCAATTCTGGAGCTACATTTCCCACAGAGTGAACGCTGGACCACCTGCAACAGAATTCCCAGGAAAGCTTGTTGAACCTGTGGATTCCTAGGTCCCACCCCATGCATCCTGGATCAGCTCCCAGCACTAGGATTCAGGAATCTGCAGGTTGAAAGGGCTCCCTAATCAGCCTTATGCTCCATAAAGACTGGGAACCACTTCTTTAGAGATGTATTTCACCGGGTTGTAGTTTCTTCCATTTCTACAGGTTTCATATTTTACTCTGCTTCAATTCAACAAAAATTCACAGAGAGGCTGCTAACCAGACCCTGTTCCAGGTACAGAGGGTGCAGCACTGACAGGGACCCAGGCCCTGCCTTCAGGGAGGCTGCAGTGATTTCAGTCTCACAGCAATGCCAACAGCCACAGCACGTTAGGACTCTTTTTGTACAAATGAGAAAGCAGGACTCGGAGGGTGTAAACAACTTACCCAAGGTCACACAACTGCTAGGTGATATTTCTAGAGCTAGAATCCACTCCCCTCGTTTCAGACCCACGTTCCTTGCACTGCCCCTCAGAATGTTAAAGGCTCCGTTGGTAGAGTGAAAGCTGGAAGGACCCTTAGCACATAACTAACTGTTCCAGGAATATCCAAGAGGTTTTGTCATTTCAACTCTAACCAGTTGACAGTGATTGCCTCTACTTGTAAGGGAGGGCTCTGCAGCTACATCCAGGATCAGTGACAAAGATGCTGCAATTGACTAATCACGTCTATCACGTCTACAAGAACCAGGGAGTGGCTGCACACGGACTACATATGCACATTGGTCCTGTATATGGACAAATCCTCCATTTTATTGATGGGGAAACTGAGGTCCAGAGAGACAAAAGTCATCCAAGTCTCAGACCTGGTACTGGACTAGAACCAAGGTCTCTAAAATTCTAGTCAAGGGCTCTTTACATTATCCAGTGATGCCTTTCCCATGCAGCCAAGATGACTAAACTGAGAAATGGACCAAAGTGTCAGGAATCAAAGACTTTCTGGTGTTGGTACAAAGGGTCCTGTGGAGCCCAGGGGAGGGAAAGGAGGCTAAAACGGTAGGAGGACTGACTAGGGAGATGGCCCCTCCCACTTCTCCCCTCCCAATGGTGTAAGGAAGAAACCCACATTACTGAGCCCTCATCTGTGCCAGGCACTGTGCTAATTACATCAATTACCCCATTTAATCCTTTCAATCACCCCATGAGGAAGCTCCATGCAGAGGAGGAAACAGGGTGGGAGAGGTTAAGTGACTGAGCCAAGCTCACATAACCCAAGTGGCTGAGCCAGGACAGGCTCCCAGGTCGTTGTGGCTCTACAGCCCACCCATGATCACACAGCGGGGCTTAGAGTACATGCTTTGGGTCAGAAAGACCTTATTTTGAGTCCCAACTTTACCACACGCTGGCTCTGTAACCTTGGGCAAGTGCCTTAACCTCTCCATGCCTTAGTTTTTTCATCTGTAAAATGGAGACATAGCAGGGTTTAGCTCAGAGAGTTGTTGTTATAGTATTAAAAGAAATAATATATGGGAAGCACTAAGCCATAGTATATAGTAAATGCTCAACAAATGGTAGCTCTTACTGTTGCCCTCTCCACTGCCCTGGGCATATCACCTGGACACCTGCCACCCAGTGCTGGCCTGGACATCCCTCTTGGACAAGGTTCCATCCTGAGATCATCATGTTCATTTCATTTTTCCTACAGCTGGAGTTAGGACCCCAGGGCCCCATTTGCAAATATATGCAAGTACTATATAAATCACAGGGAAGCAGATCTTTGGAGAAGTTAGGAAGCCTGTTACCCACAGACAGACTCACCTCAGAACAACTGCCACAAGATGGCAGCCTAAGAAGTAGCCACAAATCAGCAGAGCTCTTCTAAGCCAGGCCACAGCCTGTCAGATGGGGTCTCCCCAGCTGTGTTCACAGTGACCAGAGGGCCTGGCTGTGCGCAAGAACCTCTTTAGGGCACTTCCTGAGGTGGTCACTGCTTTCCTGACCTCATTAGGGACTGTTAGCACATCAAAGAAGGGTGGTTGGAGCTTTAACCTAAGAAAGTGAGGCATTGTGCTTTTATTTACTCTTAGGTGCCCAAGAACAAGTGACAAGTTTCTTTTAAGCTTTTTCTTTTTTTTCTTTTTTTTGACTGTGTTGGGTCTTCGTTGTTGCACACGGGCTTTCTCTAGCTGCGGCGAGTAGGGGCTACTCTTCATTGTGGTGCACGGACTTCTCATTGCAGTGGCTTCTCTTGTTTCGGAGAATGGGCTCTGGTGCACAGGCTTCAGTAGTTGTGGTGCGCAGGCTCAGTAGTTGTGGCACATGGGCTTAATTGCTCCGTGGCACGTGGGATCTTCCCGGACCAGGGCTCGAACCCGTGTCCCCTGCGTTGACAGGCAGATTTTTAATCACTGCGCCACCAGGGAAGCCCCGAGTTCCTTTCAAATGCCTTTTTTTGACAAACTTATGGTCACCAGGGAGGAAAGCGGGAGGGGGGGGACTAAACTGGGAGATTGGGATTGACATATACACACTGCTATATATAAAATAGATTACTAATAAGGACCTACTGTACAGCACAAGGAACTCTTCTCAATACTCTGTAATGACCTATATGGGAAAAGGATCTAAAAAAGAGTGGATATATGTATAACTGATTCACTTTGCTGTACACCTGAAACTAACACAGCCTTGTAAAGCAACTACTGTATACTCCAATTAAAACTTTTTTTTAAGATATAAAGAAAGAAAGAAATATGGGCTTCCTTGGTGGTTAAGAAGCTGCCTGCCAATACAGGGGAAATGGGCTCCTGGTCCGGGAAGATCCCACATGCCACGGAGCAACTAAGCCCGTGTGCTACAACTACTGAGCCTGCGTGCCACAACTACTGAGCCTGCGTGCCACAACTACTGAAGCCCGCGCACCTAGAGCCCGTGCTCTGCAACAAGAGAAGCCACTGCAATGAGAAGCCAGCACACCACCATGAAGAGAAGCCCCCGCTCACCACAACTAGAGAAAGCCCGCACGCAGCAATGAAGACCCAACGCAGCCAAGAATAAATATAAATAAAATAAATTTTAAAATATATGTTTAAAAAAAAAAGAAAGAAATGCCTTTTTTAAATTAAGGGCTCCAAACAATATATCTAAATAAATATGTTACTAAAAGGCATTGGTTTCTATTTTCTATGTTTGGAAGTCAGATCCAAAGGAGTGGTGGACTTAGAGGGCCTGGAGCCCCTGCAATGGGTCCCAGTATGGGCCAGCATCTCCTCTGACTCCCTCATCCAAGTAGGAGGAGCACCCCCAGCTTCATTCATTCCACACACCGGCATTTGTTGCACTTTATATGCATTATCTGATTGAGTACTCCTCACAAAACCTTACATAAGTAAGATAACTACTATTATGGTCCCCAGGTTATAGGTGAGAAAATTGAGGCTCAGTGATGTTAAGTGACATGCACAAAGTTCTCAGCCAGAAAGTGGTAGGTCCAGGAGGCAGACTTAGTCTCTACTACTCCAGTACTTAATTTCTAACACCTCCAAGGTCAGACCTCTCCTGCTGCTCAAAGAATTCCTAAGTACCCATAAAGGCCCAGAAAATGAAGGTGGGGGGGGTGGAAAAACTATGGTCTCTGCTCTTAAGGGCCTTCCATCTATTTGGGGCAGGAACAACAGAGCTGTCACCATGTGGCTGGGGTAGTTTTCTTGGAGAAGAATCTTAGGAGAGGAGGTTCTGATACCAAAGCCTGCACCAAAAGCCCAGGTCCTGGGGCTTCTTCCCACGGCCCACTTCCACCAGTATCCCCCAAACTCACCATTTTGACTAGTATTTCACTGGAACAGGCAATGGGGGAGGGCTGGGCCATGCTCTGATGACAGAGCCGGCATGATGTAACCTTGACTTGACCTTGCTGTCTACCCACGGATGTCCTGGTCCAGAGGTAACACAATCTGTCACCTTAGGCAGGAGCCAATATCAAGAATGGGGTTGAAATCATCGTGTTTCCCCCTGTGAACTGCTGTGACCAAGAGAAGCACTTTCAAAGGGCAGCTGATAAAATTGCTGGTTTGACCCGCCTTTTAGCTGAAAACCAGACACCATCAAAATAGCTTTTCTTTTTATTAGCTACATTATTGGAGAAATAGTGAGGGATTGATTTCATAATTGATTCTCCAAATAAAGATAATGTCTGTGGAGTAACAGGCAAGAGCTGACCAAGGATGGATACTGTGTGTGTGTGTGTGTGTGTGTGTGTGTGTGTGTGTGTGTGTGTGTGTGTGTGTGTGTGTGTTCGCCTGTCCTATTTTGTGGCTGTGTCTCATCTCAGAGCATGTGATCCCCTCAGACCCTCTGTTTAGTCTCCATAGACAAGACCTCTTTGGCCCCAGACCTCATAGAATGCAAAGTCATCCAAGCACATCATCCCTGATTTCAGCCTGAAAAGTAGCAAGCTCTAAAGGAGCAGCCATTTTATCAACAGCCTCCAGAATGAATTAAAAGTTTAAAATAAAGTTATTCACTTACTTAAGTATTGAACAAATATTCACTGAGGCCAAGGTGCTGGGGACACAAAAGTCATCAAAAAAGCTAGTCCTCCAGCCGCATAGCACAGGGAGATCAGCTCGGTGCTTTGTGACCACCTTAGAAGGGTGGGATAGGGAGGGTGGGAGGGAGGGAGACCCAAGAGGGAAGAGATATGGGAACACACATATATGTATAACTGATTCACTTTGTTATAAAGCAGAAACTAACACACCATTGTAAAGCAATTATACTCCAATAAAGATATTAAAAAAAAAAAAGCTAGTCCCCACCCCTGTATAAGCTAGTGAAGGAGGCAGACATAAAGCAAATAATCGCATAAGCAAAAATAAATTACCAATAAATTAAAAATTCAAAGAATAAATTACCATAGATAATGGAAGCTTGCCTAAAGGGGTGGCAATGGAGATGGAAAGGAGAGGATAGGATGGACGGGTACTTAGAAGGTTAGACCAAGAATGCTGCTACTGCACAAGGGCAGTGGGGGAGGGAGGAGTCCAGCATGACTGCCGGTGCCATTCGCTGGGCTTCGGCCCCTGCGGAAGGACCAGGCTGCAGGTGGAGGTGGTTGTGAGTTTAGTCTTGGGCATGTGAAACCCCGAGTGCCATGGAGTCATCCAAGGCAGATGTCAGATGACTCACTGCAGTATAGGTTTGAGGCTCCAAGAAACAGTCTGGTCTGAAAATAGAAATTCACGAGTCAGGTGATGATGGAAGCCCTGGGCGTGGATGAGGCTGAGTGGATAGAAAGGATGGATTGAGAAGAGAATGGGATGCAGAATTAGGTCTTGAGGAGCTCTACCACTGAGCTACCCTTGGGGCCTCCGCAGTAACAAGAGATTCCAATCAAATTGCCACCACTTCAGTGGCATGATTTCCAGCTCTGCCAGGTACCTCGTGTGCACCCTGAATCCAGTTACTTAACCTGTCTGAGCCTGCGTGTCCCACACCCCACACATTCTGTGCCAGTCTTTAACCTCTCCCCTTTTACTGCTTCCCCATCTATGCCCCATCCCTGCCTCAAAACCTCCTCCACTCCCAGCCCTCGGCCCCAGCCCCTCAGTGGAAGGGAACGAGAGCCACAAGACTAGCTGTTTCCCTTTGGAGAGGTTCTCAGGCCTGGATGTTCTTTGGAGTCACTGGGGAACTTCACAGGATACCAATGCCCAGTCCAACCCAGAGATGCTGATGCTATTGATCTGGGTGGTCTGCGCAGTGTGGACTTTTCAAAGCTCCCCAGGTGGTATTAATGTGCAGCCAGGGTTGAGAATCACTAGTTTAGAACCAAGAAAGCCGGACTGCCAGCACTTGTGAAATCATCCCCTTGCCTTGTACACAACACATGACAGTAAGGGTTTCTCAAGCATCGCAATTGGCAGCTCTGGTTGGGCTCCTGTGTTTCAAGACCACAACCATCTTTGACTTAGGAGGTGGGCACTCCTCACCTCAGCATCAGTGATCTGTGACCCTTAGGGACTAAGAGCCTGGACTTGGGCATCAGACAGCCTGAGTCCCAGCTCCTTCTCTTACAGGCTGTTTCAGTCCATTCAGGCTATAACATAGTACCATAGACTGGGTGGTTTATAAACAACAAACATTTTCTTTCTCACAGTTCTGGAGGCTGGGAAGATCAAGGTGCCGGCAGATCTGGTGTCTGATGAGAGCCCACTTCCTGGTATACAGCCTGTGCCCTCTCGCTGTGTCCTCACATGGTGGGATGGGCAAGGGAGCTTTCTCAGGGCACTTTTATAAGAGCACTAATTCCACTCATGAAAGCTCTGCCCTCATGACCTAACCACCTCCCAAAGGCCCCTCCTAATATCGTCACGTTGGGCATTATGTTTTCAACGTATGAATTTTGAGGGGACACGGAGATTCAACCTATAGCACAGGCCTTGGGATTGGGCAATCAGCAAAGCTTTCTGAGCTTCAGTTTCCTCCCCTGTAAGACAAGGAACATAGTTATGTGCAGTGTGGGGCTGTCACAGCAGGACTATAACCTCTACACACAGTACCCACTCACAGAAAGCTTTCAGTACATTGCTACAGATGGAACTTTTATCAGCAGCAAAGTTCCTCCTACCTTCCGTGGGCTCTCTCTCTTCCTTCTCCTCTCCTTTATTCTCTGGATACGTCCTTGTTTCCCCAAAATGTCGAACAGAGACAGGGACATAGGACATATCCAATAAATAACAATAGTTACCACTTATTAAATATCAACTCTGTGTTGACCTCTTTACTAGTTCAGACTTTAGCACAGATGCTCACGTCAACAGCACGAGGCAACTGCTCTACCCCCTCTCCATGAGGTTCTGGGAATTTAGGCAATGAAGCTGCCCACAGTGACAGGCAGGCGGTGGCAGTACAGGCCTGTCTGACTATAGAGACACAGTTCTCTCCTGTCCCTGTCCTAGAACTGCGACATACTGTGCTTCACAACTTCCTTATTGGTGCACTTGTATATTCAGATTATTTTAAAATCATAGAATCTTAATTTAAATACCTGCAACCTAGGGCTTCCCTGGGGGTGCAGTGGTTAGGAATCCCCCTGCCAATGCAGGGGACACGGGTTCGAGCCCTGGTCCGGGAAGATCCCACATGCCGCAGAGCAGCTAAGCCCGTACGCCACAACTACTGAACCTGCGCTCTAGAGTCCATGAGCCACAACTACTGAGCCTGTGTGCCACAACTACTGAGCCCACGTGCCACATCTACTGAAGCCCCCGTGCTCTAGACCCTGTGCTCCGCAACAAGAGAAGCCACCGCAATGAGAAGCCCGCGCACCACAACAAAGAGTAGCCCCCACTGACCGCAACTAGAGAAAGCCCGCGCTCAGCAATGAAGACCCAATGCAGCCAAAAATAATAAATAAAAATAAATTCTAAAAAATAAATAAATAAATACCTGCAATCTTTAAAATCATGGAATGTTAGTTTAAATGGTAAACTGTGCTCCACAGGGCCTTAGGGTTCCATGGGGTATCGTGCCATGCTTTGGGAATCAGCTCTGAGACCTCCAGTCCCCACTTTGACGTGTGTAACCCCTCTCCCATCTAAGGGGGAAATCACCAGTTTTACAGATGAGGAAACTCCCAGTTACTCGGGCCAAGGCCCCACTGCCCCCAGAAGGCCCATGACTTCCCTAGTCCAGGGCTCACTCCCCCGGCCTATGCCACCATCTTTGCAACAGCAGGGCCCTTCCTCCGCCTGGTGGGCTGCCATTAGGACATGGGGGGTGGGGCCCACCCCACAGGCCATGAGGCCTCACTGCCCTGCTTGTACTTGATTCCCGGGTCATCCCTATCAACCCCGCTGGCTGTGTTGTCAGAATGTGCAGGCCTGCTCTGAGAGCCGGGTCACCCTGAGCTGCAGGGCCGCCCGCTGGAGCCCCCTGTTTATTTTCCTTCATGAACACATTGGTGACTCGGTGTTTGAAAAGCCCCAATGAGGCTGGAATGAGAGTCCACAGGAGAATGGACAGTCACCTCACAGAGGTCTGCTGGTGATTTGGAATGTCCTTCAGAAGGCTTTTTAATAAACTTTGTTTGTATCTGCCTTGATGAGGAACACATTTGCCTGGGACCGGGCAGGGATGTTTGGTTTCGAGGCTTCCCTTTCTTGGCCTTAGAAGTTCTTGGTGGCAGTGGCTGCCTGCAGGCCCTTGGGACTCCCCTGTGGAGGGGTGACCTGCCTCCGGCTTTGTCCCAGTAACTTTAGTCGTGCTACACTCCTGGCCCCTGGTGTCCCTGATAAACTCCAGAGCTCAAAGTGCAGGGTCAGAAAGGTTTGAAAGTTCAACAGGAAAAAAGGTCCCATCACCTTTTCTAAGGATCTTCCAGACTCAGCCCTGGAATTTGTTTTTTTAATCCATCAAGTAATGTCTCTCTGCCTCCTGCCTCTCTCAGTCCCCTGCTTTTCCAGCCTACGTCAATTGTGAGAATTAGTTTCAGTAGCTTACACACACCGCAGGTCCTGGCCAAGAACCCCCACTAGAAAGAGGAAAACATTTAGGGGCCTGTTCCTCCCACTGGGTTTATCTCCTAGGCAGGAGTAGGCAGTGACCAGCTGCTTTCCCAGGCTCCCCACATGTGGTAAGTGCCCTGAAACGCTGTGCTGACCTGTTCTATTTGGCCAGAAAGGGATGAGCATTCAGCCCTAGGTGCTCTGTGGTCTGAGATACATGCACATTGATCGACCGTCTGGAGAAAGGGTGGCAATGCGACCCTTGCTGGTACTTCTTATTCCCGTGTGCACAAAGCAGAAAACGGTCCAGGTGAGACAGTTAGGTTGGCGCAGTAATTCCAGGTCAGGAGACAGGAAGGAAGCAGCAGGGCCAAGCTCCTGCCCCATTTATTCAGGGTGACCTCCCACCATGTAACAAATACCCACCCTGACTGACCCAATTGGCAAAAATAATAACAGCATGGAGGAGGGGCAGCAAGAAAGAGACCAGGTAAAAAGCACACTACAGTTGACAAAGACCAAAGTCTGTGACCTTCCGGGGGTCAGGGCGGTGCCAAGGAAAAGGGTTTCCTGTCTGTCTCTGGAGTCACACACTACAAACAGTGGGTTTAAAAACCCAGCTCTGCTCCTTCCCGGCTGTGTGCCCTGGGGCAAGTTGCTTAGCCTCTCTTGGCTTCAGTTTTCTTCTCTGTGAAATGGGGATGACAGTACTCTCCTTGAAGGGTTGTTTTTATGGTTAGAAAATAATATATGATGTATATGTATATAAACGCATAGAAAAGAATCTGGAAGGATAAAACTCAAAGTTGGGAGACGGGTAAGAGAGTGGGAAGGGAACTGAAGGTGGGAGAGAGAGGGAGGGGCTTCCACTTTCACCAGGCAGATAAAGATAACTGTGTGAGGGAAGAGAGAGAGAGAAGAAAAATTATGTGTGTGATTTATTTTATAATATGCTTAGCACATTGCACACAGTAAATGTTTAATAAATAGTAACTACTGTTACTCATTTTTTTCTCAAAAATCTTAGATACTTATGGATACGTAAGGACCTGTCACCATCAAAAGTCCCTTGTCGAAGTCCCTTTTGATTCTGATCTAGGACAGAGGAAGGAGTGTCAGTCAAAGGGCCCCTAATCCTTTCTTTATTTTGGTTCAAAACCACCAACAGGAGAGGAAGCTAGATGTGTGGACACTCCGTGGGTCACTTTCTTGTTATGAAATCCAAGTGTGAGCAGTTCCCGCCTGGCTAGCAAGCCTGTGGCCTCTCTTCCGGCCTCAGCTGGAGCCCCTCTTGGGCTGTGCTCTCGCCCGGCCCAGGCAGCCTCCCTCCCAATGCCATCCTGGAGGGGCAGCCCAGATATGCAGTACAAAAACACCCCAGCAGCAGCCTATTCCATAACATCACGTGTCCAAATAAATGGAGCTGTTGACTCAGGCTAATTAGATGAGGGGCCTTTCCTAAAGAGCAATCTGTGTGAGGCTAAGAAAAACAGGATTCTCAGCAGACTTAGGCTCCTAATCCCTGGCTTCCCCAGCAGAGCCATGGCCTGGAAGAGCTGCGGGGCCTCCCAGAGATGCCCTGTCAGGAGCCGGCCAGAAGGCTGCATTCTTGTTCTGCTGGCTGCCTCCAGCCTGGTTCATCCCCCTTGGGCAGGAGCATGGGGGCCTCAGGGTCTCAGTGGGGCCAGGGCCCAGGCTGAGGGCGTCCCTGGGGCTGCACACCTGAGCTGTGGGCAGCTGGGGCTGCTGAAGGAGCCCCACAATCCCCTCATCATCACCCCAGATGGGCTTACTGTGACCTCAAGAGGCGGGTACCATTCAAGCTGTGGCCACCCAGGCTCATTTTCCAAGTGGAAATTGATTAAAGGCAGAGATGGGTTTATGGGGAACCCCCCCTCACACACACACACACACGTTCACATGCACACACACCACCAGCACACAAAAGAAAAAGCAGAAAAATAAAAGGGGGTGTGTTATAAGGCATCTGCAAAGGGGCCAGCCACCTCGCCAGGCCCATACTATTTTGCATTCACATCTCTTTTGTGAGTGCCTGTGAGCAGGGACCTTGTTCAAGTCACCTCTCCAAGTCACCTTAGGGATAGTCAAAATCCAGGGCTCACCAAGAGGACTAAATCTGGAAATTTGTGCGAAGGGCTTGGCCCCTTGCCCAGCCTATAGCAAATGCTTTATCAGTGGTCTACCACTGTCCATGAGGCTTGTGGGGCAAGGAGTGGGTTGGAGCTGGAGCTCCTGCCTGAACGTGGGGAGCTTAATGAGACAGACATTAGAAAGGGGCCCAGGACTCCTCAGCTAAAAGCCAGGAGAACAAGAGTTCAGAGGACAGAGAGCAATTACAGCAAAGGTCAGAGAAGTCTTTCCCAGAGGAGGTCAAATTCCCAGCAGGCCATGAAGGGACAGGCAGGATTTGGGTAGGTGGAGAAGAGAGGGGATGACATTCAGGTGGGGGAACAGCAAATGCCAATGTGGGAAACCAAAAAGGAGCCCAGCAGAAGCAGAATGTCTGCAGGGGGCCAGCGGGAGAGGAGGTTAGCTTGTCAGAGCAGACAGCTGGGCCTCGAGTGGCCAAACAAGGCCCTTGATGGAGGCATGGGGCCCGAAAAGGAAGTTCTGCAAGTTTCACCTCACTGGCTGCCACACAGGGCCAGCCTGGTCCCTCCCCCTTGCCTCTACTCACAAAGTTCCACCACCTCTCATGCCTCCTAGGCTTATCCTCCCATCTGCCCTCATACATACCCAAAACTCGCCTTCCCCAAGAAGCCTTCTGTATGGGTTTGGGGGTCAGACCGGGCTTGAGCAAGTCACTTAACTTCAAAAGACCTCCTCTTTATACTCACACTTGCTTATCTGTGAAATGGGAAAAGTATCTACCTCTGTGGCTATACTGAGATGAAATTCGATAAGGTATGTAGAGTGCCTAGTAGGTGTCTGACACACAGTGAGGAGGTTCTCAGTAAACATTTGTGGTATGAACGGATTCAAAGCCATGGAACCTGCAAACCTTCCTCCACTCTACAAAGAAAGGCCTTCTCTCCATGCTGTGAAACCCTAATCCCTTCTTTCCTCCCCACACCTGCTGGTGTAGGCTCCCCACTGGAACGCCTTCCCTTCTCTCAGCCTAACCCGATCCCGCGTGGAGGCCCAGCTCAAGGCTCAGCTCAGCATCCTCAGGCCTGCCACCACATGGCCTCCTAATGGTATACTAGCATTATTCACTATTCTCTCAGAGGGCAGATCTGGCCACCCGCTCCTTGGGGGCAGAGAACAGTCCACCTCCTCACCACAGCACCCAGGACAAAGCTGGGGACAGGCTGCATGCTGCGCAGGGGCTGCCACTCAAATATCTTCAAGGACCAGGAAGGTGACATAAGTGAGGGACACAAGCATGGTGACATACAGCAGGGCATGGCGGGGAGTGTGGCAAGCTGGAGAGCCTTGCTGGGTGCTGAATGGTCGATCAAATTGCACAGGGAAGAGGCTCTTTAGAGACAGAGTCCTAGATCCCTTGGTCGCCAGGTGACTGTAAGCCAAGTGGCTTCCCCCTCTCTGGACCACAGGGACGTTGTCTGTCCAAAGAGGCCAATAAACCCTTTCAGGCAGTTCCTAAGCTGTGAAAAAGATCAAATGAGTTGGTGCTTCTGAGAACACTTTGAAAGCCTGAGGCCCTGTGGCGACCTGAGGAACCATGTTTAGAAGTCCTAACGTTTTCCCCAGACCAGGCCCCAAATCTCAGATGATCAGGAACAGGTGTATGGTTAGGGGAGCTTAAAAGGCCCCTGCTGCCCTGCTGGGAGCCGCCTCCTATCTCCCCAGGATCTCTGGCAGCCCTGGCTCCACAAGGGGGTGGTAATTGGGTCCCTCTGGAAAACAGCAGAGGCGGCTTAGGGCAGCTGGAGGCGGCAGAAACCCTATCCCCTCCAGAGCCCTGACATTCTCATCAGCTCCTTTCCCGCCCACCAGCCAGGGCTGCAGCTTCCCGGGGCCACCTGGCTTCCCGCCTGTCCCTGTCCCCATGGCTCCATGCTGCTCCCCTCCACTGCCTTGGCAGAGGCCAGTGACTGGAGATGCCCCATCGCTTCACTCCAAGGTCTTGGTGGCAACTGCCAAACAGCACAGTGACCTCCTCAACCCCAGTTCCAGCGTCACTCACCTCCTGAGGCAGGGGGGGACTGGGCCCCAACCTGGGGCCCAGCCTGACCCCAGACACTGAGGCCAGCTGTCGCTGGTCACCAGAAGCACAAGCTGCTCGTGAACAAGTATGCTCCTGGCTTTGCATCAAAGATGCTACTATGGGGGCTTCCCTGGTGGCGCAGTGGTTGAGAGTCTGCCTGCTAATGCAGGGGACACGGGTTCGAGCCCTGGTCTGGGAGGATCCCACATGCCGCGGAGCAACTAGGCCCGTGAGCCACAACTACTGAGCCTGCGCATCTGGAGCCTGTGCTCCACAAGAGAGGCCGCAATAGTGAGAGGCCGGCGCACTGTGATGAAGAGTGGCCCCCACTTGCCACAACTAGAGATAGCCCTTGCTCAGAAATGAAGACCCAAAGCAGCAAAAATAAATAAATTAATTAATAAACTCCTATCCCCAAAATCTTCTTTAAAAAAAAAAAAAAAAAAAAGATGCTACTATGATAGTTACCAGGGCTCAAGCATCAGCTATTTGCCCAGCACTTTCAAAGTCCTTCCAACAGCTCCAAGAGGCAGTGTTATTGTACCCATTTTTCAGATGGGAAAACTTCAGCTCACAGAGATTAGGTAACTTGCCAAGGTGCAGAAATAAAATTCACCCCAAGTTCTGACAACAAGCTACATGCTTGTGCTATCAAAATGCCCCACGTGTTCACTTCACAAACTTTTACTGAGCACCTACTATGTGCCAATCTCAGAGCACAGAGAATATAAGGTTGTACAAAACAGACATGCTCCCTGCTTGCATGACACATAGAGTAAGAGGAGAAATAGACCCTAAGGGTCAAATCGGAGAAATATATAAGCATAAATAATGATAAATGCTGTAGGAGAACTGTGTGGGGATCAGTCCTCAATGATGAATCAGTGTTAACTAGGAGAAACCAGGGTGCTGAGTGGCAGGTGGGCGGAGGGAGTCTTCCAGATGCCGAGAACAGCATGAGCTGGGAAGGAGAAACACCAGGTTGCTGGAGTGCAGGTAGCCCAGGAACAGCTCCTCAGAGGAGGCTGGGTGGCCGGCAGGGCCAGACCACCCTGGACTTTATAGGTGAAGGTAAGGATTTACTGTTGCCCCCAAGAAATCCCCCAACAAGTCATGGTGGGAGCAAGAGAATCTGGTTGGCATAATTCAAGACCCACCAGGGCTGCAGCGTGGGTATGGATTGTTCACACACACACACACACACACACACACACACACACGCCTCCTGCCCATCCAATCCAATCATCCTCCCTTCTAGAGTCAAGGCTCCTGTGGGCCAAGCTCATCATCAGACCCAATCCAGGACGGGGCCCTTGTCGCGTTCATTTCAGGTCAGGAGCCCGGCAAACTTCTCTGAGCAGAAACATCCTAAACGCCAAGCCCCACCTAGGTGGAGCCGAGACTATCACGTCCCAGCAAGGGAGTGCAGCAGGTCCCACAGACAGTGTGATTGAAAGCAGGCTCACTAGAGATTCACAAAGTGTGAAGCTGAAAACCCACAGTGTCAGCAAAGTAACCATCTTGGTTACTGGTTTCCTTTTTTCCACAGACTGAAATAAATGTCTCTATCTTCTTCAGATCAATCAACTTTCATCACCATCCAACGTCTGTACTAAACGAGTGCTCGTTATCCTATTCTTTTCACTTTTCTCTATGTTTAAATCTTTCAAAAACTTTTTTTTAAGTTGGGGAGACTTGTATTACCTCTGTGGAGAGCAACTTGGCAATATCTCTCAAAATCACATGTGCATGAACCCTCTAATCTGGCAATTCCAGTTCAAAGGCTATACTCACACACGCAAAATTAGATATATATTTTTTTGAAGGACAAGAGGAAGATGCCACTGCCCGCTGTATATACATCTGTTTCTAAATGCATAAAATAGCTCAAAAAGATATACAAGAAGCTGGTATTATTGGATGCCTGTGAAAAGGAACTGACTGGTTACACAGTGGAGCACGAAAGACTTGTGTACTTGTTAAATTTTGAACCGTGTGTCTGTAATACCTGTTCAGTGAATTAGGATATATATGCACAATGGAATACTACTCAGAAATAAACAGGAGTGAACTATGGATTCACTCCACAACATGGATGAATCTACCAAATATTATGCTGTGTATACAGAAGCCAGATACAAAAGACCACATGCAGTATAATTCCACTTATATGAAACTCCAGAAGGACAAATCTAATCTCTAGTGACAGAAAGAAAATCAGTGGTTTGCTGGGGCTGGGAGTGGGGTGGGGGATCGACTAAACGGGGACACAAAGGAACTTTTTAAGGTGATGTAAGTGTTCTATACCTTGACTGAGGTGTTCATTACATGGGTGTTTAAATGTGTCAAAATTCCTCAAAATATACACTTAAAATGGGTGCATTTTATTGTATGAAAATTATACCTCAGCGGAGTTGACTTTTCAAAGAGGAAAATACATGTACGTGAGGACTTCCCTGGTGGTCCAGTGGGTTAAGAATTGGTCTTGCAATGCAGGGGATACCGGTTCGATCCTTGGTCGGGAAACGAAGATCCCACATGCCGTGGGGCAACTTAGCTCGCGTGCCACAACTAGAGAGCCCACGTGCTCTGGAGCCCACAAGCCACAACTGTAGAGAAGCCCACACACCACCACAAAGAGCCTGCCTGCTGCAACTAAAACCCGATGCAGCCAAAGATAAATAAACAAATATTTTTTTTAAAAAAAGAAAATACATGCGTGTGATATAAATAAATAAAGAGTTTTTAAAGCAACAAAAAGCTAGTATTGAGAACCTAATGGTAAAAGCACTTCATAACAAGCCTGGGCACACCCAGAAAGGGGTTAGAAGAATAACTGCAAGAACCCCCTGGTCCAATCTGCCTGCCCGCACCCAATTAAGCCCAAATTATTTTATAAAGCAGACTTTCTTCTATCAGTCCAAAAAATAATCTTGATAACCAAACACAGACAGAAGCGAATCTGTGAGTTGGCCCCCGCGGGTGACTGCTGTACGTCTGTCAGCGGGCGATCTCTGGCCCAGCAGCTTGAATCAGCAACTGCTCACAAGGGAGGGGTCACCCTTCCCCCAAGTCACAGTTCCTTAGGCCTGGAAGGAATCTTAGCGGTTCTCCCATGGCAAGGTCCATGCAGGCATCACCACAAGAAGTGGCCCAATTATTCTGAGCAGATTCTTCCCCACTGCCCAAAGCCACATCCCACCTCTCACTGGCACTTGCTGTCCCCCCCAGAGCATGAAGAGCCTGAGCAAATGGCCAAGACAGAGTTCTGCTGTCCCTTCAATGGTCAGAACTGCTGATGCCATCAGGACCCAAGACTCCACCAAGGGAAGCCAGGGAACAACCATAAGGACCATGGGCTCTGCCCAGAATCTGAGACCCAGGGCCAAAATGAGGGCAGCCACAGGCTGTCCCCAGAAGCCAAGTTTCCCATCCCTTCCCTCCCATCCCGTTCCTCTCCCCCTGTGAAAACATGTGTGTCTTATTCCCACTAATAGAAATACATATATTTATACTTGTATATACATATGTATGTTTAATTTATATATGTATATATGTATATATTATATATAAATATATTATTATATTTACTTTATACTAATTATTATGTATTTATACTTTAATGTGTTATATATATTAACCATGTATTTAACTCAAATATATGGCGTATAGATAGACAGATATAGATATAGATATACCATCCCTGACCCATGAACATCCCTCTAGCTACTGCTTTCTCTCCCGACTTTTCATCTACTCATCTTAAGAAAATTATCTGGGGATTTCCCCAGTGGTCCAGTGGTTAGGACTCAGAGCTTTCACTGCCATGGCCCAGGTTCAATTCCTGGTCAGGGAACTAAGATCCCACAAGCAGTGCAGCACAGCCACAAAAAAGAAAAAGAAAAAGAAAATTGTGCTCATTCTCTGCACTCCCTCATCTCCCTCAACTAACTGCAATCTAGCTGCTACACTGCTCTCTCACCCCCATGTCATAAAATAACAATATTTGTAAAAATGTTCATAGTGGGGCAATATAAACGTAGGGGATTCAGAGGTACAAACTATTATGTATAAAATAAGCTACAAGGATGTATTGTACAACACACAGAATATAACCAGTATTTTATAATAACTATAAGTGGAGTACAAACTTTAAAAATTGTGAATCACTTTATTGTACACCTGTAACTTATACAGTAGTGTACATCAACTACACTTCAATTAAAATAATAATATAAATAAATAAACATTAAAATAACAATAGTTTTTAAATGTTCATATCAGCTTCATTGTGATATCTAAAAACTGTACACAGCTCAGGTGTCTAACAATAGGAGAATGGATAAACTGTGTTATAGCCAAACAATGAAATACTACTCAGCAATAAAAATGAACATACTACTGATACACATACCCGCAAAACATGAATGAATCTCAAGATCATTTTGCTGAATGAAAGAATAATTACCCAAAGGAATACACCTGGAAAGAATTTCTAGAACAGGCAAAACTAGCTTATGGCGGAAAACATCAAAAGAGTTGCCTCTGGGCAGATACAGGGACTGACTGGGAGGGGGCAGGAGGGAACTTCCTGCAGAGATGATGATGCTCTATATGTTGATATGGATTTGCATTACACAGGTGTGCACATTAGTCAAAACTCATGGATGGTAGAGTTAATATTGGCTCATTTGTATCTAGGGGGGAAAAGAACCATAAATAAATATTTAACTCTAGTTAATAATATGCATGCGGAACTGTTTAGGGATGAAGTATACTGATGTCTGCAACTTATTTTGAAATGTATCAAAATACAAGATGAATAGATGGGTGACTAGAAGGATGGGTAATGGATAGATATAGAATAAAGCAAATATAGCAAAATGACAATTGTAGAATCTGGGTGGATAGTACATATATGCATTATGTTTGAAGATTTTCATAATGAAGTGATGGGGGTAGGAGATCATTATCAATAACTTCCTAAAGGCTACATTAAATGGAACCAGAGAAAGCTGGGTTCAAATCTTAACAAAGCCATTTCCTACCTGTCTGATCTAGGACAAGACTTAAACTTGCCAAGTTTCAATATCGTAATGCATAAATAGAAGTTGATAAATAACGTCTGTGTCACACAGTTCTTGTGAGAATGATATGAGAGAACATACACAAAGGGCCTGGAAAGGTTCATTGTGACCTGAAGCTATTTAAAAAGAAGAGTCTTCCATTACAAACCCACAGAAACTCTAGATTTTAAAATAACTAATAAAAAAAGATCCATTTTTTTCAACTTCTTGCTCTCAAGAAAGAAAAATCCCTAGACACCAGAAATATAGAGGGAACTGAAAGCCGGAAGAGTAGCACATGAGAAAACATTGAAGAAGTCCTAGATAAGGGGCAGTGGGCTTACAGACTACAAAATATCTCTGAAGGTGGAGTGCTTCAGTTCTAACCTTCTTACAGGTACAAGAGACAGAGTTTAAGATCACTCAAGTTAAATTAGGAGTTAGAATCCTACAGAAGGTCAGGACTTTTGAAGAGCTGCACCCTAAGCGAAAAGAAGGTTAGAAAATCTTCCCCACCAACCCGGAGACATAGCAATAAAGCTTGTCTCTTCCTGATCTCTCCACGTGATGGTTTAGAGTTGAACTTATACCACCCACATTGTACAGCAATCCCAAGTCAAAAAATTAACAAATAAATAAAAAATAGATCCCAAGCTGCTGATGCCTCCAGGGCACCTGGCAAAACCAAAATAAAACCTCTCTGTGGGGTCATTCCTACAACTCAGGCAGTACAGGATTCCCACTGGGAAGGAAATCACCAGTGAAAATGGCAGACCATACAAAGAAAAGTTTACCATGAGCAAGTTTTCAGACACAACAAACAGGATAAATGGCATCCCAAGAGCTTCCGATAGACAAACATTCTGAAAGACTATAAAATAAGCATGTTTAAAATAATAAAAGAGAAAAAGATAAGAAACAGAAACCATAATGAAATACCAGGCATTTTTTTAAAGAACCAAACAAAACTTCTAGAAATAAAAAAATATATTCATCAAAACTAAAATTAAAAAAAAAAAAACTAAAATTTTAATGGATGAGTAAAATCTCTTTTCAGGAGCTGAAAAGAAAATTACTGAATTGGAAAATAGCTATGAGGAGATCACCCATAATATTGTACAGAGAGATAAAGCAACAGAAAGCATGAATAATAATTAAGGGAAAAAGAAAAGAGAATGAGAAGGTCCAACAAATTTGTAATGGGAAAGAATAAAAAGAATAGGGAAAAGGTAATATTAAAAGATATAACAGGGACTTCCCTGGTGGTGCAGTGGTTAAGAATCTGCCTGCCAATGCAGGGGACATGGGTTCGATCCCTGGCTCGGGAAGACCCCACATGCTGCAGAGCAACTAAGCCCATGCACCACAACTACTGAAGCCCACGCGCCTAGAGCCCATGCTCTGCAACAAGAGAAGCCACCGCAATGAGAAGCCCACACACCGCAAGGAAGAGTAGCCCCTGCTCGCCACAACTAGAGAAAGCCCATGTGCAGCAACAAAGACCCAACACAGCCAAAAAATTAAATAAATAATTTTTTTAAAAAAAAGATATAACAGCCAGGAATTCTCAAAAATGATGAAAAATATGAATCTTCATAAGGAAGAATCACTCCAGTCCCCAAGCAGAATATATAAAACTAATTCCACGCCTAGACATACCATATTAAAATTGCAAAACATCAAAGTAAAATCTTAAAAGCAACTAGAGAGACTAGACACATTACCTACAAAGGAACAATTAGGCTCACCTCAGACTTCTCAACAGACACCACAGATGCCAGAAAGTAAGAGAATATTCCAAGTATCTCCCATGTGCTGAGGAAAAATAACTGTCACCTTTGATGTTCTATATCCAATGATATTAACATTTAAGAGGGAGAATGAAATTTTTAAATTTCATCAAGACTTACTACTCACAACCTTTTGGTGAAAGCACTATGAAACCATATGCTGGACTTCCCTGGTGGTACAGTGGTTAGGAATCCTCCTGCCAATGCAGGGAACATGGGTTCGAACCCTGGTCCAGGAGGATCCCACATGCCGTGGAGCAACTAAGCCTGTGCGCCACAACTACTGAGCCTGCGGTCTAGAGCCCACGAGCCACAACTACTGAACCCACATGCCATAACTACTGAGACCCGTGTGCTTAGAGCCCGTGCTCTGGAACAAAGAGAAGCCACCGCAATGAGAAGCCCGTGCACAGCAACAAAGAGTAGCTCCCGCTTGCCGGATTTAAAGAATGCCCACACGCAGCAACGAAGACCCAAGGCAGCCAAAAATAAATAAATGCATACATTTATTTTTAAAAAAAGAAAGAAACTATATGCTCCAGGAAGAAGGAAATTAAACTCAAAAGGAAGAAATGGGTGAGCAAAGAAAATGTAAACATGTGACTCTAAACAAGCATTAACTGTAAAAATACACAGATAAGTGACAAAGCCTTAGCACATAAGTGCTTAACTAATGTTTATTGGTTGGTGATTCTTGATTGCATACACCTCTTCTGAGACATAATTCTGCATATGTTTTGGGCACAAACTCAGAAGCACTTCAGCTTATGGTTGTCATATCCTATTCACTTCTTCATTCCAGGAATGTTTTAGTCCTTCATAATTTAAGTGCAACTCTGTATTTATTATTTTATCTTTTTAACTTATTCCATATTTTGTTGGTGAGGGAGGGAATTCCAGTTTGAGTTCAGTATACCATTTTGAAACTCCACTCAATAAGTATTTATTGAACTGGAAAAACTATTCCCACCCCTCTGGTAGTTCACCCAACGAGAACAATCCTCACTGCCTGCCAAACTCCAAAGTAGTTAGATTCTTACCTGGCGACTCAGGGCTCCAAGTACAGATCTTTATCGACTTACAATGGGGTTACCTCCCAATAAACCCATCGTTAAGTTGAAAATTTCATAAGCCAAAAATGCATTTAATATACCTAATCTACCAAACATCACAGCTTAGCCTAGTCTACCTTAAACACACTCAGAAGACTTAAATTAGCCTACAGTTGGGCAAAATCATCTAACACAAAGCCTATTTTATAAAAAAGGGTTGAACATCTCATGTAATGTATTGAATACTGTACTGAAAGTGAAAAATAGAATGGTTGTATGGGTAGAGAACGGTTGTAAGTGTATCAGTTGTTTAATCTCATGGTCTCGTAGCTGACTGGGAGCTGCAGCTTGCTGCCACTGCCCAGCATCATGAGAGTATTGTATCACCAGGAAAAGATCAAAATTCAAAATTCAAAATTCAGTTTGTACTGAATTTGCATCACTTTCACACCATCATAAAGTCGAAAAATCAGAAGTCAGGGACCACCTGTATGTGTTCCGGCAGCCAAAACAAAGCCCGTGAAGTCACACAGTGTCACTTCCACCATACTATACTGGCCAAGGTAGTCACATGAACACCCAGATTCAAGGGGAGGGGACACAGACCCTACCCCTTAAAAGGAGGAATGCCACAAAATTTGGAGGCCATATTCTAAAACCATCACCTGCAACTGGAACACAGCTGAAATTCAGGGCAACTAAAAGTGGGAAGTAAAGAACAAGTAACAACGAGATCTGTAAGTTACTGAGCACATACTGTCTTCCAGACACTTCCATATTTCACTTACCTTTACACAGAAACTGTGAGATAAATAGGACTAATACTCCCCATCTTACAGAGGAGGAAGCTGCCCTCACAGGGTCAGTGTGAATGCCCAAGGTCATACAGCTAAAGAGTGGCCAGATTCAAATCCAGGGTAGCCACACCACAAGGCCATGCTTTTACCCACTCTGCTGTACTAATTCTCAAAGTGACTGAGCAGGGATAACTTACTCTAGTCCTCCTTCACTGAGGTTGCCTGTGAGGAATTTGAGCTTGGAGCCAGCCATCAGGGGAGGGAGGTGGCACCCCAGAGCAGGGGCTTCCTGTATAAACAGGAGGCGCATGGGAAGCAGCACTGTGGTGCAGGGACAATGGGCAGTGAGCAGGCAGGGCCTCCTGTCTCCGGTGGGCGCTCAGGGCTGCAGGCGGCCGGGCAGGAACAGCTGGGGCCCTGACTCCCTGATGCCTGGCCCAGGAGAGGAACTGCCCCTCTCATGGCTTTCCCAGGAGGAAGTTCCCCACTGATTCTCGGGAAGCCCTTCCCATCCCAGGCCTCGGCTGTGCCTAGACCTCCTCTTTCTTCTTCAGGAGCATGTTGTCTTTAGGGCTAATCTAGGATACAAGCCTCCTCTGAAGTCCCCATGGCCTAGAGGCTTGGAGGGTGTGGGCAAGCCAGGCCAGGCTCAGATGCCAATCTAGGAGGCAGCCACCTCTGAAACATGCGCTAAGGAAAGCAATTTAAAAAAAAAACTTGGAATATGGAAAGCATATTCCACATCCCAGGGACTGGGACTCCACATCCCAGCTACAGTTCTAACAGCTGTGTGACCTTGGGCAAGACACTTAACCTCTCTGAGCCACAGTTTCCTCACTTGTCAAGGGGTGGGGGAATAATATCTGCCTGAAAAGAGTTGTTTGAAGATTAAATGTGATAATTTGTGTAAAGTTACCAACACCTGTAAGAGCCGCATAAACAGTATCCATGAGTATTTAAAGCACACAAGAGGCCCCCTCCCCAACCTTTGTCCCACAACCAGTCTACTGTGGCATCTAAATTTTCACCATCAGAGAGACTGTGACACCACTAAAATACCAATCACCCCATAAGGGGCAAGGCACCCCAGGCGTAGGAAGCCAGAGAAGGTGGGTTTGAGGGAGGGTCCTCACCAGGGCCTTCCCAAGGCTCCCATTACACCACACACTCTTCGTCACCCTCACTTCTCTGTCTACTCCTGCTCAGTCATTTTACTGGTTCCCCAACTCTACCCATCTCTTTTCTTTAACGCCCTTCTCTCTCTTTCTCAATCTCTCTCTCTCCACACCCTCCTTGGGTGAATTCATCCTGTCCCATCTATAGGTTAGTGACTCCCAAACCTCTCTCAGGAGGCCAGATTCACACATCCAACAGCCTCCCAGACACCTCCACCTGAACGCCCGTCGGGCACCTCAAATGCAGCGTGTGCCTCACAGATAATCATCTCACCCACCTGTGGGCCCTTCTGGCCATCCTCCTGCTCCTTCCTTGGTGCAAGCCCATCACCCCTCACCTGTGTGCTTCACCCTTGGCACCTCCGGCCATCCTCCACACTGCAGCCAGGATCACCTTCCTAACATGCAAACCATCCCTTTCACTCCCAGTTGACAGCCAAACGGCCTCACGATAAAGTCCAAGTCCCTCAGGGAGGCAACCTTGGCCCTCAGTGATGTGACTTTGTCAACCTGTGCGGCTTCATGGCCCACTACCCGCCACCCCTCCCCCACACTGGACACTGCCAAACCCAGACACTGGTGGTCCCCTGAGAGCACCATTGCCTCCCTCAGCTCTGGCCTTTACACACATGCTTATTCTTACTGGAATGCCTTCCCTACATCTCCCCTCAAGACTTAGCCCCAGCGAGAAGACTTCCTCCACCTCCCCCCATCACAGTACTTATCATACTATATTGCATTTGTCTGTTTACCTACTCAACTCACCACTAAACTGCACTTCCCCAAGGTCAAGAACAGGGCCTTCCTCCCCAGATCCCCAGGCCCAGCACAGGGCCAGTATAGACGCGGTGTCTGGATGTGTTCATCTGAATGCATGAATGAATGAATGACAAATTCTGCCAACCAGGGAGTGCCACCTAAAGGTAGTCCTTGCAGGGGCAGCCAGTCGCAAGCAAACCCACATATGCATTAGAAGCTTGCTCCTCCCTGATGGCTCATGTAATTTAAAGTTTGCAAACAATTTTGCCCCACAGTCCCAGAAGCCAAAGAAAATCTGGTGGGATCTTAACAGAAATGCCCTTACCAGACCTGAAAAATGGAGAACTATCAGGAAGCATCTGGAAAGCACAGACTGCCATATATAATAGGCATTCTATACGGACAGTTTTTTTAAGACACAAACTGGAGAGAAAAGGGGTGGGGTGGGGCACTGTGTGGGTGCGGGGGTGTGCGAGGGCACACACACACACACACCAGTGAGGACACAGGTGAACAACTATGTGTAATGTGTGGACACACAAAGTGCAGAATGTTTGTGGAACTGTGGGGGTACACAGCCTCTGTGATTTGTTCTCGATTCATACACTCTTCGGATGAAGGAAGGACCACCCCGTGACATATAAATAATGTCCCAAGACCTGTGGGCACCCGTTTCTCACAGAAAATTAGAGCCAAGGCAGTCCTGGCTGTCCCGAACGAAGCGCCAGCCTCCCCACACAGGTGTTCCCTCCATCTGGACTTTACCTTGTCTCCAGGGTCGCCCCTACCTAGACAATGTCTTAGCTACGCCTTCTTGCGGCCACAGGAAGCTGCAGTCGGTCCCGTCGTCTCGGGGCGTATCTTTTATTCCTTTCCCGGGACGGGGCCTCCGAGGCAGGGCTTAGCAGAGGCGGGAGGTGGCGAGGCCAGCGTCTCTGAGGACGTCAAAGAGACATGAAGATGGTGAGGTGGCCGCAGTGCAGGACCCCAGCCGACCCCGCCTCCCCGGGCGAGCGCGTCTGCGCTGAGAGCCGAGGGCCACGTACCACGCCCGGGCGGAGGCCCGGCGCCGGGGGCTAGGGTGCGCTCCCCAGGGGCTTCCTGCGCCGCCGCGGGGCAGGATAACACGGTACGGCCCGGCACGGCTCTGAGCCCCACATCCGGCTGCCGCTTCCGGCGCTATAAAGCGAGGAAGCCCCCCACGTCGGGCCAGCCCGACTTCCGGCCCGTTGGACGCACCGTGCGCCGTCAACGTCCTACACCCGAGGCACGCGACAGGCCTGGCACACCCGGAGGCTGCTCTTTCTTTCCTCCGCCTGAGCGTCTGACGAGACCGCCGGCAGCCTTTGCCTTCGAGCCCTCCGGGACCCTCTCCCATCCTGAATTCCCCTCCTCTTCACCCCGGCACCTCACTATCCGAGAACATAACACGTGCGGACCCCTAACTCTTGTCCTAGAGTTCCTCCCATTCCCAGTTTCTACCTCTCACAGAACTTTAATGAAACACTGGAATGATTCATACAAAAGTGGCAATGACTAATATTTGAATGCCTCATCTTTTCCCAGACTGAATCTGCGCCTAAGAGAAAGAAGCGCTAAATGTGGAATCTCAGACATTCATTCAACGAACATTTTCTGCACTACAGATACGTCAGGCACTAAGAATACAAAGATGATGAGAAAACAGCCACTGTTCTCAGGGGGTTCACAGCCTAGGAGGAGATCAACAAATTAACAAATAATTTACAGCGCAGGGTAATAATTGCTGAATAGAAGAAAGCACAGACAACGTGCCATAGGACCCCAAACACCCAGCCCAGCCTGCTGATGTATCAATAGATTATTGGGCCAGGGAATACCTCCAAGAGGAGATGATCCTTGAGTAGACTTAAAGGATGACCAGCAAGCAGCTGAGAAGACACTGATAGGCAAGTCTACTTTACCAAGGCGCACATGACCAAGGATGCACCCCGAGTTTGGGGTGAGAGGAGGGGTGGACAGGAACACAGAGCACCCAAACCATGGACATGCCGAGAAGGCCATACAGCCTGCTGAAGGCAGGAGGCCCTCCTTCTGGCATTTTACCGTAAACACTTCAGAAAAGTTTGTTGAATTACAACCAACGCTTGCTGATCTGTTGTGGATCGAGTGTGTGTTGTTTTTCTTCCCAATCAGACTGAAGAAAACTCTTCATGGGTAGAAACTAGGTCTTTTCTTATGTCCACCATAACACTTGGCACATACCTTGGCACCTGACAGGTACAAAGGTGAAAGCACTCCTTGATTAAGGCAGTAACATGCTGTCCTCTGGCCCATGCAATGGCATGGCGGGGGGTGGAGGGAGTGGTGAGAAGGGCAGCTCAGCCTCTCCTGGGGGACGAGACCTTTACCTGCCAGGCCTTCCCAGATTACCCAGCCAGAAATCTCTCCTTTCTTCCTCTTGCCTCCTATGGCACCTGCATCTTGGGCTGGGGAGATGTGTACAGGCTGTGTACTTGTCACCTGGGGCTCCCTGTGGGTAGAAATCACACATTGCTCCTCACTGCATCCCCACACCTGGAACAGCCAATGCACAGAAAAGGGGTTCAACACCTGTGTGAAGAAACAAATTATGTGATTGGGGAGTTTGTGAATTTGTTCATTCATTCTTTCTTTGCTTCCTTTCTTCTTTTGGGTGGAAGACACTCCTAATATCTTTCGGGACCCACAAAATCAGCTATTTCCTAAATGACCACTTAGAGCCCCATTGTCATTGTCTTTAAACATAAGAAAAATCCATCATTCATCCAGCCTATCCTTCACAGACATTACCTCTGGGCAATCGAATGTTTGATAAGGAGGAGTTTCTCTTTATGGAAGAGTCTCGTTAATTAATGAAGAAGGAATGACAGGATTAGAATAAAACCATTTTGCTAATGAACTCTAATGAATAATGGCTCTGGACAGTGATAATCAATGGCTGCTAAAATCCAAAAGAGGAAAAACTAAACATTAGTGTGTCCTGACTGAACTATGCAACACTATTGGTAAAGTGTTCTTGCCAAAATATCAAACCTGATCTAACCAAGCCTCTAGATCTACCAGCACACAGGAGATACAGAGGACAGAGGAGCATGTTAAAGGATGCCATCAGCAAAATCCAGGCTGTGAGAAGACTTGTCCTAGAGGATGAGTGGCCCACTATCTTACAGATATAATGCAAGAAGGGAATAAAAGAGGAGCAATATTTATAGGTTAAGAGACTTATGAGACATCTAAACCAAATGTAATATATGGATCTTGTCTGGATCGTGGCTCAAACCAACTGTAAAGTCCTTTTGAGATTATTGAGAAATTTTCAACATTAACTGTGTATTTGATATACCAAAAAAAAATCACCCTCGGGCTTCCCTGGTGGTGCAGTGGTTAATAATCTGCCTGCCAGGACAGGAATAAAGATGCAGATGTACAGAGTGGACTTGAGGACAGGGGGAGGGGGAAGGGTAAGCTGGGACGAAGTGAAAGAGTGGCATGGACATATATACACTACCAAACGTAAAACAGATAGCTAGTGGGAAGCAGCCGCATAGCACAGGGAGATCAGCTCGGTGCTTTGTGACCACCTAGAGGGGTGGGATAGGGAGGGTGGGAGGGAGATGCAAGAGGGAGGAGATATGGGGATATAGGTATATGTATAGCTGATTCACTTTGCTATAAAGCAGAAACTAACACACCACTGTAAAGCAATTATACGCCAATAAAGATGTTTAAAAAAATAAAAAGAATCCGCCTGCCAATGCAGGGGACACAGGTTCGATCCCTGGTCCGGGAAGATCCCACATGCCATGGAGCAACTAAGCCCGTGCACCTCAACTACCAAGCCTGCACTCTAGAGCCTGCGAGCCACAACTACTGAAGCCCATGCGCCTAGAGCCCATGCTCTGCAACGAGAGAAGCCACTGCAATGAGAAGCCCGCGCACCACGATGAAGAATAGCCTCCACTCGCCTCAACTAGAGAAAGCCCGTGCGCAGCAACAAAGACCCAACGCAGACAAAAATAAATAAAATAAATAAATAATTTTTTTAAAATCACCCCCAATTTTTAGATATGATGATGGTATTGTAACTATGTTTTTTAAGTGCTTATATTTTAGGGATATGAATTGAGATATATACAAGTGAAGTAATAGATATGATGCCTGGAATTGACTTCAGAAAAATCTGGTGGGGAAAGGGTGAAGAAATGGGTGGGGATATAGAGGAAACCAGATGGAGGTTCATTGTACTATTCTCTCTCTTAGTTTATAGGCCTGAAATGCGCCACAATAACAGGCTAAAAACAAAGAGATCAAAGACATTATTATTGTTGGTATTATCATCATCTTCATCATCACCACTGGGATTTTTTAGTGCTTCCTCTGTACCAGACCCGGTGCTAAATACTTTTCACACAGTATCTTATTTAGTCTTCTCCAGAATTCTGTGACCTAGATACTATTATCACTGTTTGCAGATGTGGGAACTGAGGCACAGAGAGGCTGGATAACGGCCCAAAGTCACACAGCAAGTAGATCAAAGAGCCAGGATTTAAGTATACATCTATTGAAATTCAAGCCCACGTCTCTCCCACTCTACCATCTCACTCACTGATACTGACTTCCCAGGGCACAGGGATCACTCTCTCTGTTTGACAGATGGAAGAAGCTGAGGCTGTGTTCAGCAATAACTAGTAAAGTTGAAGATATCTGAATCCTTTGATACAGCAGTCTCACTTCTTGGTAAACTGTAGCACATGTGCACTAGCAGACATATACAGGAACGTCCATAGCAGGCCAGTTGGTAACCTTAAAGAATAGGAAATAACCCAACATCCCTCAACAGGAACATGAATAAATAAACCGTGCTGTGTCCGTACAATGGAATGGTGCAACCAAGTGAAAATGAATGGAGTTTGTCTTTGTGTATCAACCAGGAGCTTTTCTCAAACATAAGGTTGAATGAAAAAGCAAGCACATGTCTTTCTGCAACAGCAGGATACCATTTATATAAAGTTATGAAACACAAAGCAATACTAAGTATTGCCTAGGAATGGATACCTGTCACACAAGTATTAAAACACCTATGGGAATATTTACTATGGTAATCACCTCAGGTGAGAGGGACAGAGAGGGATCAAGGAAGGATACAGAGGGGTCCTCGACTATATCTGCAAGATTTATTTCATAAAAAGAAATATGTGTGTTAGTGAGACTGTGGAGAAACAGGACTCCCATACACTTTTGGTGGGAGTGTACACTGTTTCAATCTATAAGGAGGGTGATTTGGTAACATCTATCAAAGTTACAAATGCATATACCCTTCGACCCATCTCTATACTTCTAGAAATTTTTGTACAGATATATGCACATGCCTACAAAATTAGGTATATACAAGATTTTACATTACAGTATTATTTATAAAAGCAAAGGATTGGAAACAAGCTAACGCTATGCAGCTCTAAAAAGTGAAGGCATTGATATGGAAAGATTTCTAAGGTGCAGAACACTGTGCATTAGATGCTGCCATGTGCAAAAAGTGAGGGAGGGCAGGGAAACATATGTGGTATGCTTGCATATGCATAAAATATGTCCAGGAGGATATACAAGAGAGTAGGGTCTCTGGCTACCTGTGAGAAGGGTGACTTGGGGACAGAAGTGGGAGACTTTTCATTGTAAGCTTTCTGTATATTTTTTTAAACACCTTTATTGGAGTATAATCACTTTACAATGGTGTGTTAGTTTCTGCTTTATGTCGAAGTGAATCAGCTATACAAAAATATGGAATGCTTCACGAATTTGCATGTCATCCTTGCGCAGGGGCCATGCTAATCTCCTCTCTATCGTTCCAATTTTAGTAAATGTGCTGCCAAAACAAGCACCTTCTATATTTTTTTAAATTTTGGTATACGCAAATATATTGCCTGTTCAAAGAATGACAAAATGTTAAAACTCTGAAGCTCAGGAAGGTTCCATAATCTCCAAGGGTGATGTAAGAACTGGGACAGAGGTCTGTGTTAACCACTCCCCCATGGTGCCTCCCAGACTGTGGTGGGTGTGCATCGGTGACAGTACTGGGCACCAGGACCTCCATTCCACCTGCACTACCTCTGTGGCCTAGAGCAGACCTTGTATATTTCTGGACCTGAGTTCCCATCATCCACATGAGGGGGCCCTTCCTGTTCAGACGTTCTACTAGTTCCCATTCCTCAGAAGTGCTGCCTCCTAGCAAAAGGCTAGGGCCAAGAGGTACCTGGAACAGAGCACACAAGGAATCCTGGAAAGGATTCCCACCCAAAGCTCCAAAATCCTGACCACAGTTTCCCCCAACAAAAGCCTGCTTGTACCACCACAGCAGCCTGCCAGCAATTACCCCCAATTACAAACCCAGAGCCCAGCAAGGCCTCAATTAGTCTGAAAAGGAGCCTGAGGAGGGGCCCGGTGCGCAGTATAGTGCCCACGTGTTGTCTCCACCCACAGGGTAGCACACTCCTCTCAGGGAAGCCCAGGGCCTTGGATACCTGGGAACCATGTCCTCAGGATATGGTCCTGAGGAGAAGGCTGTTGGCTCTCCTTCCCAGAGTGACCATTCCCTGCAGGGCTCAGTCAAGTGCTATGTCCCGAAGTGCAGCTCTCTCCCTGCACACACCACACACATCCTTCCCACTTACACTTTCCCGGGCAAGGTGTGACATTTCCAGGCTATCATCCCCATCAACCCCAGATGAAAACATCCCCGGGCGAACCTGCAGAGAGAGGGATGCCCCAGGCTGATGCCTCAAAATCACAACTGTTATGGGCTTGGCTCAGCGTGTTGGGAGGAGAAACAAATGCCCACCTCTTCCCAGGGAAGGATGGTCTCTGAATTCTTCTCAGAAGCATCCAAAAACAGACTTGTCCCTAATATTCTTTGCAGGCCTAATCCTCTCTGCTGGTCTAATCTTCCCCTGCAAATTCGCTGAGAGGAACACCGTCAGGTTGCAGAGCCCTGGGTTTGGCAAGCTTTCAGGTTTTCATGAATTGGCCCCAATGCCCGTCTTCTTCACAGTGGGTGTGCATGGCTGTGATAAAGACTGTGCGTATGTGTGTGTACAGAGGTCTCAAGCCTGGGTGTGACCATGTATGTGGGGAGGACCAGAGGTTAGAGGAAATGGGCCTCATAAATAACAGCTTAGATTTGGTCAGATGGAAGGAAGGAGTTACTGACCTGGCAGCAACAGAGGCATACACTCAGAGGTGAAACTCAGGGTTCCAAAGTCAAACTGCCACTTAGTGGCTGGGGGCCTTCAGCAAGTTACTTAACGTCTGTGAGCCTCAGTTTCTTCATCTATCAAATGGGAATAGCACAGCTTACCACTGGACCACCAGGGAATTCAGTTGTCATAAAAATGAAATGAGAGGGCTTCCCTGGTGGTACAGTGGTTGAGAGTCCGCCTGCCGATGCAGGGGACGCGGGTTCGTGCCCCGGTGCGGGAAGATCCCACATGCTGCGGAGCAGCTGGGCCCATGAGCCATGGCTGTTGAGCCTGTGTGTCTGGAGGCTGTGCTCCGCGACGGGAGAGGCCACAGCAGTGAGAGGCCCGCGTACCACAAAAAAAAAAAAAAAAGAAAGAAAGGAATGAGACACAGCTTTGGGAAAGATCCCTAGTGTTCTCCTTACTTGCTGCAAGTAATAAATCCTTCCTTCTCTCGAAAAAAAAAAAATGAAATGAGAAAACACATGTAAAATCCCTGGTTCAAAATAAGCGTTTAATAAAGGATAGCTATCTTAACCCTTTATAATGATGACAGTAATAATAACAGCTGGAGGTACACAGCAGTCTTTAGAGAATGCTTTCTAGAAGGAAAAGGCCTGTTACAGCATGTCTGTCTGTCTAACACTGTAATTTGTCCTTCCACTTTGGAAAACTGGCAATTTCTACTAAAATTAAACAGATTCCTACTCTCCTACGTAGTCATTCACGAGTAATGAAATGCCCTTCACAAAAAGACATGTAGAAAACGTTGACAGTAGCTTTATTTATGATATCCCAAAACCGGAAACAACACAAATGTCCACCAATAGGTGAATGGATAAGCAAATTGTGGAATATTACACAGCAATAATATCTGATACATGCAACAAGATGCATGAATATCAAAAACATATTACGCAGAAGAAACCACACTAAAAAGAGTACATGTGGTATGCCCCATTTATATGAAGCTCAAAGCAGGCAAAGTTCATCTATGGTGACAGAAATCAGAATACCTGTTACCTTTGGGAGTAAGTATGGATGAGGAAATGATAGGAGGGAATCTTCTGACGTGACAGAAATGTTAAAGCTCTGTATCTTGATCAGAGTGGTGGTTACATGCTATATTATATGTAAAAATACATCAAGCTGTACACTTGAGGTGCATATTGTTTACCATATGTAAGTTAAACAGCACACACACATACACACACCATTTTGGCGGGATGGAAATCTTCAGAAGCCCAGTAATAGGCAACATAAAACTCAGCCCTTCTCCCTTCCTCTGGACTTCATCTAAGCTAGGCATCTAAAACTGCCCTCCTACATGGACGCTCTTTAGATGGTACCCATTTTTGGAGAGAAATATGAATGAGAACCATGAGGAAGAGCTCTTTCGGGCATCGCCTCATGCGCCTGCTTAGGGCTCCAGACAGCAGGCCTTACCTTGCAAGCTAGCTGCCACAGATGCAGAGGCCTCTCTCCTTCTAGTAAAGTTAAGTCTGACTGTTTCAGACACATCCTCGCCATGATCAGGGGGTGGGGGAGGGATGGGAGAACCAGGAAGATGTCCTGTGTCCCTGCCTAAGG
>NW_006791360.1:968265-970948 GCF_000442215.2 Lipotes vexillifer | reverse complement strand
TTCAGCAGCACGGCTGTACCACCATAATGAGCAGATAGCCCCAGATGACAGAGGACTCTCAGATCCTGAGCTGGCCCTCTATGCCCCAGCCACTCTTCCCCACCTGCAGTCCCTTTCTTAGAAATTCCAGCTTCATAATAAGGAAAGTGGCATCTCTCAATTCTCTGTGGAGCACAGCCATGTTCCAATTCCACTACAATGCATTAAGCCCACCCTGGTGCAAAGCACTGAGTGAGAAGTGGAGGACACAACCTCTGCCCATCAAGCCTTACAGTTTGGATGTGGAAAAAGGCAACTTTAAACAAGAATACATCACGCTCTCAAGCATGTGTTTGGGCCTACTGTCAGGGTACTCACTGTTCAGAGCTGAAGAAAATGGCTTTGGGCCATGAGAGTCAGAGCCATAGGATACCAGAGGAAGCTGGCCAGCAACTCCTGCCACCCTAGACTTCTCTCTCTGAGAGCATTCCAGAGGTCTTTGGAAGGGAGAGGTCCTGACATGGCCCAGGAACCACTCCCTCTGCCTTTTCTTTCTGAATTAGTCTCAACCAGGAAAAAGGTCTGCAACTGCACTGCAGTCTGCCTGCTACAGGGTAGGGCGTACACTCCTTGGGGCAAAGAGGTGCTGATGGACTTGAAGCCCAACACCAGTAAGGTAAGGAGGAACCCAGAACTCTGGCCTGCTGCCTCCCAGCCCAGCCACCCGCAGGCCCGGTGTGGGGTGGAGGGGAATTCAGCAAGATACTTACCAACTGGAAACAGCTCTCAGCTCTCGTCTGTGAGTTCTTCCCCAGAATGGGTAATAGCGTCCTCTCTCCCTCTCTCCCTTTATCTATCTCTCTCTCTCTCTCTCTCTCTCTCTCTCTCTCTCTCTCTCTCACCACTTCCCTACTCTTTCTGACTCTCTCTCCCAAGCACATATTTGGGTAAGTGACTCTGCTAATCCTAACCAGGCAGAATAATACCGGCTGGCCTGGGGCCTAGCGCCGTGTGGGTGTGTGCATGGGAGAGAACCGTGCAAACTTCTCTGCAGCCTGTCAGTTCGGGCAGCAAGCACAGCTACAAGACAGAGATGAAGCCTGTGTGAGTGGCCTGTGTGTGTTCAAGTGCATCAGGTATATGTTCTGTACCTGAGCTTCTCAAAAGAACTCTGGGGCTTCCCTGGTGGCGCAGTGGTTGAGAGTCTGCCTGCCAATGCAGGGGACACGGGTTCGAGCCCTGGTCTGGGAAGATCCCACATGCCATGGAGCAACTGGGCCCGTGAGCCACAATTACTGAGCCTGCGCGTCTGGAGCCTGTGCTCCGCAACAACAGAGGCCGCGATAGTGAGAGGCCTGCGCACCGCGATGAAGAGTGACCCCCACTTGCCACAACTAGAGAAAGCCCTCGCACAGAAACGAAGACCCAACACAGCCATAAATAAATAAATAAATAAATACATTGTGTATTATTTAAAAAAAAAAAAAAAAAAAAAAAGAACTCTGAACAGCAACCTCGCCATGGTGACGTCCAGGTGGCAGCCCAGTCACCCTAACCGCAGGCCAAGGACATCAGAGAATCAGCAGGCTTCTGGGAGTCAGACTTGCAGACATGGAGCCAAGAGATCAGTCTTGAGATAGCTGGGTGTGGGAGTGTGTGAAGAAGCTTAGAGTCCCAGCATCAGACTGACAGGTTTTCCACCAAAATGTGCAGGATCTGAACTAGTATATGTGACAGGTGAGTGTGAGAGAGTAGTGGGGGAAAGGAGAACTGGAGGGGATAACGGGGGTTGACTAAGAGAGAGATGGATGGATGGAGGAATGTGACCTGGGTAGAGAGACCTGGAGTCCGGAGGGTGAGGTGGGCCGGGACGGTGCTGACAGCTGTTGAGGTGTGGAGTCGCGGGGGTATGTACTAATCAGCACGCGTATTCAAGCTTCCCTTTTCCCGCCGTGGCGCCGCAGAGTTTCCTCTCGCCCCGCAGGAGCGGGGAGCGGTGGGTGTTCGGGGGCCTCCGCTGCCGGCGGCTCGGGGCCAGCTGAGCGGGGCCAGGGAAGCTCCTCTGCCCGCCTCGGGGCCGCCGGGCGGCTCACCTGGCGGGGCCCGGCCTCCAGGTTCCCAAGGCGCGGGCCGCTCCAGCGCTGTTGCAGGATTCCCGGCCGTGGGAAGAGGAGCGCCTCGCTCCATCAGAGCGGAGGGCACAGCTCGCTCCGGCTGTCGGGCCCTCCGCCGCGCGGAGCGGACGCGGGGCCGGCGGCCGCGCTAGGTCGGCGAGTCTCCACGGTGTCGGCCGGCGGTGCTCGGGCTGGAAGACCGGAGCCACAGCTGCGGGCCGCCGGGAAACCCGGGCGGGAGAGGCTGGGAGCTCCGCCCGGCCCCTGGACGTGGGCACCGCCCCAAGGTCACTGAGCCGGAGCCCTGCGCGCCGCAACGCCCTGGGGCCCCACACAAGCCTCGGCGCGGTCTGTCTTGCCGGCGGGATCCCGACCTCGCCCAGAGAAGCAGGGCCCTACCCAGCCTGCCCAAGAGGGCTGAGAAGTAAACCAAGGCGTGCCCCACCGTTTCCTGGAGAGATCGATACCTGGGAGCAGGACTCCTCTTCTTTCCTACTCAGAAAATCCTTGAGAGCAACCCCTTCCTTTACCCCCAACCCCTACACACACACACACACACACACACACACACACACACACACACACACACA
>NW_006791360.1:964535-967933 GCF_000442215.2 Lipotes vexillifer | reverse complement strand
CCCCCCGCTTCCCCCACCCCCCACACACACACACACACACACACACACACACACACACACACACACACACAGTCCTTAAAGGCTGAAAAGGGAGCCAAGTTTGGAATTCAGGGAAGTGATGACACACACAACAATGCTGTCACACCTGGCTGCTGCAGGCCAGCAGCGGAAATGCCTGCAAGGGCGAGAGAGGGAGAGGGCGAGAGAGGGGGCGCCAGCCTGGGTGGTCAGAAAAAAACAGAGGAGAGAGCAGCCCCCCACCCCCCAGCTGTATTTTCCCCTGCCAAGGCCCTGGGGGAGGATGGACAGTGAGGTCAATCTGCAGCAGCCCCAAACCCAACTCACACCACTCCCACCCATAGCCTGGGCACTAAGGGGGGTGAGGAAGAAGAAAACACCTCCGCTCTTGCTCAGGAAGCAACCACAGAAGTTTTGAAGGAGAGCTGCTTGCCCCGGTGTATGTTGGAAGCAGTGAAAGAAAACAATCAAGCCACCTGGGACCTTTTTCCCTCTTACTGTGGTGCTCAGGCCAGGCTGCCCTGCTGAGCTCTCTGGAGTCATCTTCAAGATGCTGAATTCCAAAGAGCCTGATCACCCTGTCCTCCTTTCCTTTAATCTCAGAATGCAGATCAGGGGCCTGAGTGGGAAGAGGCCGCACATGAGGGTGCGGCCTGTGGATGCTGGGGAAAAGGCCCATAGGCCACCAGTGGCTGTTCAGGCTTCCTCAGAGACTGCGCAGCTTGGGTGGAAGAGGCAGTGACAGGCATTGGGCCAGCCACTCCAGACATACCAACCACTACACACACCCGCATGACATCCATTCAGTTCACCTTCCTCCACAAAGTATCCTGGCCCCATCGGCGACAAGGGGTTTGGAGCATGAAGACTCAAAACACCGGTCATGTCTCTCACACTTTATGATTGCAGACTTTTTGTTAAGGCTGAGTTAAATGTTAAAAGACACACCTGACTATTTTGCCAGCACTGATTTCCCCTGAGACAACCTCCCTGCATGCAACTGGGTCCCAGTCAGACTTCCGCTGAAAGTAGGTGAGAATTCACCCCTCAGCCCTGGAGAAAGATCGAACAAATGTCTTGTCAGGAGAGAGATTTGAACAAGTACCTCCCTTACAGCCTGTTGTTTTTCTTTCTAGTCTGTGATAGATTATATACACCAGCAGCGAGAGAGGCAGGAAGAATTGAGAAAGAAAGAAAAGAGGAAATGGGGAAGGGAAGGAAAGAATAAAGGAGAGAGAGGACAGAGAAAAGAGGAAAAAGAAAGAATATGCAATATTCATGAGCCACATTTACTCTGATACATGATACACATATACCATTACATATCTATAGGTATAAATGTGTTTTACCCCACAGGTATATAAATATCACACCTTGTATATGTGCATACCTGTGTTTCTGCACCAGCACACGCACACCCGGACAGCTGGTATCTCACGTGTCACAAGGACAGGCCCTCCGCATGACTTCTATTTGTGATGCGGTGCACATACATATACAGTCCCCCAAAGCCCCACGGCAACATCTGCGCCTGTGTCGGCACAGGAGCAGAGTGGGGTCTACTTGGTTAAAGGGAGTCTCTGTGTGTTAAAGCACACATCCAACCCGTAGGATTAGGACGCGGTGACTGAGTAGGGTCTGGTCCCTAGGTCCAGGAGCGGCGCAAGGAAGGGTGCAGGGGCTTCAGGCGGAGCCCCCGGGCCCCTCTTCCCAACGATCTTCTTCCCCGGCTCCGTCCCGGCCCAGTTACTCTGAGAGCGCAAGGGACAGGCCAGGCCGAGGTTTCTTCGTTCAGTGACACGCGTTTCTGTGCTGAATTTCCCAAAGCCAACGCGCAGCTCTCTGCACCCCACCCTCGTCCGGCCCCCTCGACGTCCCGCCCCTCCCCCGGACGGGAGCTAAAAGTTTAGCCCCCAGCCAGCAGCGAAGGGCAGAGCAAAGGAGTCGTTTTCTTTCACCTGGAAGCTGCAAGGAGGCTTGGCGCGCCTCTCCCCGCTAGGGCCCTAGCTCCCAGGGCACGGGCCAAGTGCGGACGGACCCCGCCGAGGCCCTTGGCATCTCCCGGCGCAGTCCGCAGAGCGAGCACCGGCAGATTCAAGGGCTTGTGAGAGCGTGAGCGCGGCTGTCCGCCGGGCCCCCTAAGCTCGCTGGGAGGGGGCAGGCCGGTCCGGGCTGTGCGGGGCGTTTACAAAAAGTGACTTGGAGATGAACTCTCCCATGCGCGGCTGGCCGCCCCGCTATAGGGGCGAAGGCGCCTGACGCAAGCGGAACTCGGCGGAGCCCATACGAATCAGAACAGAGCGAGGCTCCTGGCGCACTAGGGACTCCAGGAGGCAGCTCCGCCAGAGACGCGGGTCTTGCCTCGGGAAACCGGAGGGTGGGGGGAGGGGAAGAGCGCAGAAAAGAAAACCCACCGAGGCGGGGACTGGCCTGGGCGGGGAGGGGCGGCGGAGCCGGAGCCCCTCTCTGTTGGGCGGACTGCCCATGGCCAGAGGCTGAGTTCCACTCCCGCCGACCTCTCCCTAGGGGAAGGGAAAGAAGAGAGAGGCGCGAGAGGCCGCCAGCGAGAGCGCGGGCGGCATCCGCAGTCTCCAGAAGTTTGAGACTCGGCCGGGAGCGGACTTGTGCGCCGGGACTCTTTGCCGCGCCAGCGCCAGCGGAAAAGAGCAGGGACTACCCGGCCGCGGCGCGCCGGCTTTGTCATGATGGCTAGCTATCCCGAGCCCGAGGACGCCGCGGGGGCCCTGCTGGCCCCGGAGACCGGCCGCGCAGCCAAGGAGCCCGAGGCGCCGCCGCCGCCGAGCCCGGGCAAGGGTGGCGGCGGCGGCGCCGGGACAGCCCCGGAGAAACCGGACCCGGCGCAAAAGCCCCCATACTCGTACGTGGCGCTCATCGCCATGGCGATCCGTGAGAGCGCAGAGAAGAGGCTCACGCTGTCCGGCATCTACCAGTACATTATCGCCAAGTTCCCGTTCTACGAGAAGAACAAGAAGGGCTGGCAGAATAGCATCCGCCACAACCTCAGCCTCAACGAGTGCTTCATCAAGGTGCCGCGCGAGGGCGGCGGCGAGCGCAAGGGCAACTACTGGACGCTGGACCCGGCCTGCGAGGACATGTTCGAGAAGGGCAACTACCGGCGCCGCCGCCGCATGAAACGACCCTTCAGGCCGCCGCCCGCGCACTTCCAGCCGGGCAAGGGGCTCTTTGGGGCCGGAGGTGCCGCGGGTGGCTGCGGCGTGGCAGGCGCGGGGACCGACGGCTACGGCTACCTGGCGCCCCCCAAGTACCTGCAGTCCGGCTTCCTCAACAACTCGTGGCCGCTACCGCAGCCGCCCTCGCCCATGCCCTACGCCTCGTGCCAGATGGCGGCGGCCGCTGCG
>NW_006791360.1:958863-964413 GCF_000442215.2 Lipotes vexillifer | reverse complement strand
CCCCGCCGCCGCCGCCTCACCCCCACTCACACCCGCACGCACACCATCTGCACGCGGCTGCCGCACCCCCGCCGGCCCCGCCGCACCACGGGGCCGCCGCACCGCCCCCCGGCCAGCTCAGCCCCGCCAGCCCGGCTACTGCCGCGCCCCCGGCGCCCGCGCCCACCAACGCACCCGGCCTGCAGTTCGCCTGCGCCCGGCAGCCCGAGCTCGCCATGATGCATTGCTCTTACTGGGACCACGACAGCAAGACCGGCGCGCTGCACTCGCGCCTCGATCTCTGAAAGGCCAGGGCCCGCCGGCTGCGAGGATGCAGGAACGCGCGACGCCGGCCTTGGACGCAGCCACCACCGCCAGCCAGACCGCGCGCCCGCTGGGGCCGCCCCCTGAGCCAGCGCCCACGGCCCCTCTGCGCCTCCGCGCTCCCCTCGCTCCTCTTTGTCTCCGCTTCTCCTCCTGTGCTCGCCTCCCTGCCCTGTATATGCCCTTTCGCTCCTCCGGCCTACAGGCCGCCTCTCCACGCGTTTTCTACAGGCCTAGTCTTCTCCGGGCGCCCCAGCGTCCAGGCTGGAAACCGGTTGCCAAAATTCACGGCGGAGAGGAAGTGCCCGGGGCCGAGGTGCAGCCGGGCGTCGGCGGCGCAGACCTCCTGGCCTTCTCTCACAGGTCGGTGCGCTCGCGCTCGGCTCTCTCCGTCCGGCTGCCGCGCCATCCTTGGCTAGAAGCGCCGGCCTGGGCGGGCAACGAGACCCGTGCCGACCGAGAAAGGGACGAAAGTGTATTTGCTCCGCGTACCCTCTTGGAGCTGTTCAGAAGCCCCTTTCTGGGGCCCACTGGGCCGGGCGGGGGTTGGGCCGGAGCAGGGAGCCGGGGCCGCCTCGCTCGGCCGCCTGCGCCCGGGTTTACACCGCATCCGGGCTCGGAGAGAGGCTGCGTTTCCCCCGCTCTCCATCCCGGCGCTTCGGGCCCCTTCAGGCCCGGGCGGCTGGCTAATGTTTTGCTAAAAAGATGGGGAGGGCTATTTTAGATGATATCAAAAAAATATTTTTTAAAAGAAAAATCTCACCGGAAAACCGGCGAAGTATTGTGGCCTTGGAGTTTTTGCTAAAGCAAAACACGAAAATCTTCTCTACAGGAGATTTGAAGTAGAATTCCTGTCGGCCCTTCAAACAGCTGTGTTCACAGAGGTAGAAGAATATGCCCAGTAACAGACGGTTTCCTCTGCAAACTAGAGGATTTCCCCCCTCAACCTGTCTTTTAAAAAAATATCAAAAAATTTCCCCTATCTTCCGATGCAAACCCCAGAGCGCCGGGAGATCACTGCCTGCCTGGCGGAAGCTGCAGGGACAACTCATCCCCTCCCTGATTTTTGTTTTTCAAACGTCTTGCTTCTCCCACCTTGGGCAGGAGAAATGTGAAACCCCGCAGCAGTCGGACCAGGCGGGCTTGTGGCTCCGAGCCTGCTGGCCCAAAACTCTAGACCTGGTTGTTCTGTAGTGTGTCGTTTGGAGGACCAAATTTTTCTAGAAAGAACTAGAGCACTTTTGTTGTTTTGTTGTTTGTTTGTTGTTGTTTTGTCTTGATTCCCGAATAAATTTTTTGTTCTTTCTTTTCACACGGACTTATATTATTTACGTCGCGTCTAAGTTTGTTCAGCAGCTAGTTAAAAGAGGGAGATTTTCAGCAAGAAGTTATCCTTTTTCAGATAAACAAGGGTTGAGGGCAGCCGGAGTGGGGGACCTTTGTGGTTGTCGCTGCTGCTTTGTTTTCCCGGGGATTGTTTGTTTTCTGTGTCATCGCTGGTCTGTTGAGGCTGTTTCACGTCATCGCAGAGACATTATTTGCCGTGGTTCTTTCACAAGGCGTGACTGTACGTAGGATTTGTTCTATTTTTGCATCCATGCAAGTTTGAACTTTACCTCCTCCATAGCCGTGCTAGGTGTATGGGCTGTGTTTTTATTATATTGTCTTCATGCTTTTCAATTTTTCCAGTTAAATCTAACAGCCAGAAGAGTTTATTCCAAATAGATAAAATCCTGGTTGCGGAAATGCTCTGTAAGCTGAAAACCTCTGTACAAATGTAACGAGTGACTGCTTGCCTTATTTTTAATGGTCAGAATTAATTTACCTTGAGATATGTGTAAGAGATTTGGCAATATCAGAGATAGGTGAACATACGGCCTGGCTGTAGAAATGTAATCTTTTCTCTCTCGTTTTCTTTACTGAGACTATTCGAATAACGAATTCAGACTGGTGCTTCCGCGCAGGCACACGGGAGTTCGACCGGATTACAGGCCGGGGCTGAGAGGAGGATTAGAGGCGGTCAGCTTTCAGTCGTTCGGTGGGATGACAAGTAGCAACCAACTCTAGCTGCCACTGCAGCGGCGCAGCTTGAGCTGGACCCCGCTCCCAGCCACGTGTTGCTCACTGCCCCCCACCCAGCCTGTACAGCAGTGGCCACAGGTCCAGGCCGACCAGTAAGCCGGGAGGAGCTGCCCGCGGCAAGGAATGAGCCTGCAGGCCTCCCACTTCACCCTGTACTGGTGGTTACGCCTTGGCAATGTCAGAGTGGGAGTCCTGTTATGTGTAGTTGGCCCCAAGGGGAAGTGGCTCAGGCTCAGAAATCCCACTTCTTCCTCGGGCATCCCAGGGAGGCTGGAAGGTGGAGGATGAAGCCATGCGGGTTCTGAGGAGCATCACCCTGAGACCGGGACTGGAGCCTGCCAGGGCCAGGGGAACCAGAGCAGGCTGCAGATGAGGTTCAGCCCCGGCAGGCGAGAAACCCAAGAGGCTGGTCAGGCTTGGTGTCTGGGTGCTTCTGGCAACCTGTTGCACCTTTGTCTGGCTGACTAAGGTGAGGTGGGGAAAAGAAAGTAGATGGCTGCGTGCTTGCCCGTGCTTTCTGTGATGTGAACATGTATCTCATTGGTAGTTGTATAGTCTATGCCTGCTGCAAATGTGTGTGTACAGTGTAAGTCATGTCCTGGTGACAGGGAGAGAGGTGTGTATATCTGTCATTCACCCTCAGAGAGGGCATATATTTTAGGCATTGTAATAATCATATGGCTAATATTCAGGGAATGGTTACTGGGGCCACAGCGTGTGTTGCATTCATAAGTCATTGGTAACATATTCAGTTATGTTCTGGGTATATAATTTTAGTTTGTTGAATGAAAACAGAGAATACATACAGAGCCTTTGCTTCAGCTGGTCGAGGCTCTCTGTTCCAAGGCTGGCTCTCAGCACCCCACAACCTGCTATTCCAAGCAGAGACAGAAGAGAAAGGAAGTCTTCTGGGCAGAACCTCCAGTGAGGTGGGGAAGTTGGCCTAGGCCAGCGCTGAAGGACAGAGCCTTTCTCTGTCCCCCAAGAACTGAAAGGCGAGGCACCCACGACTGGGGAAAGAGCGGTAGCCTCACCCAGTTTGGAGGATGAGATGGAGGAATCGGGGAGGGATTCCTGGTCTACACAGGGATTAGAGGAGTTGAGAGAAGGGAGCCAAGTCATACTCCACTTCCCCATGGATGCCCGCAGAAAGACATCTGTCTCTAATTCCAGCCCCAGGAGGTTCTCCAAATCTCTACAGTTTGGTCATTTCCCCCCAGTGTTACAAGCTGGGGCAATGGTTGATTTTCTTCATCTTTCACTTCCTTTCTTTCCTCTCCCTCTTTGCGCGTTTGAGTTTCTGTTAGAGAAGATGATTTAAGGAATTCCCTAAGCAAGGACAAAAGCATTTAAGAGAGTTCCTGATATGTAGCAATTATGCCTTAGCATATACAGTCTGGTCTAGATGGCCAGGCCATGTGGGTATATGTATATATGTTTGCCAGAGTGTATTGTAAATACAACGTAAATAGCTTGATATAAATACGTTGCCAATTTCTGCATGTTCTGGGTAATGAGTTGCTACACATGGCATTGAATGAGGAGTATGTGCGCACTTGTATGCATGTAAACATCCTCACACTCAGCACTGACAGGAGGAGCCCCTCTCCTCACATTTACACACAAATTCTTGGTCATCCCCACCCCCTAGAACTGCCCAGCCAGAGTACTTGGGTTCTGGTGGGGGAGAGTGTCCAGTTCTCAGGGGGACCTGGGAGAAATCTCTGCCAGTGCAGTACATGCACCAAGGGACTGTGAAATGGGGACCTAGGAGGTTCTCTGGGATGGCTCTGCACCCTACTCCAGAGGGTGTTCTGGGCCTGTTTCCCCCTTGCCTAAGTAAAGCGTTCACTGCTCTGCCTCCTGGCTTTGGGCAGGCAGGAAGCCCAAGACCTTTTGCCTGAGGTTAGGTGTCCTTCAGCCCTTGCCTGGGCCTCTCGCTAGCCAAGGCTGGAGCTCCAGGCTGGGAAGAGCCCCCTGGTGGTGGGTGGAAACCAGGGGTGGACCAGGGCTTCTTGCAGCCAGATGGGCAGGAGAGGATGGGCCAGGAAACTGGGTCAGACCCAAGACAATCGGCCCATGAATAAGCTCTTCCCTTAATGGAGGTCTGGTGCACCAGAACCACTGAGCCAGGCTCCTGGTCTCCAGGAGTGGGTCAGGCTCCAGGAAGAGCGGCTTGGTCAGGCTGAGGAGTCCTGCGATGCTCCCACTCTGTGGAGATAAGCCAGCGATGACTATACCTTGTCAGTCCCGCTGCCTCTGGAGGGCAGCCCCTGCTTCTGGGAGTAGCCTGTGGAACCTGTATGAAGGGATGGGCCCAGGAGCCCACAGCTCTCCTCTGTGGTGGGGACTGGAGGCCTGGAGTGGTTGGGAGCGACCTTCATGCCCCAGAACCACAACCAGAAGTGAAAGATTCTTCACTTCACTTCTGAAGGATTCTTGAAACCAAGTGGTCTGATTGGCTTTCTGCTTTCTGGAGAGAGAGCTCCATTCTGTTACAAGAGTGTCTGGGCCCCAGAAACCCCAAATCTTGTTTACATTTAAGGAACCTGGGGTCCTGAGAAGAGAAGGAGCCAGCCAGAGGTCACCCAGCTGTCTGTCGGGCAAACAGCCTCAGAAATTTTAAGGAGAGACCTGAGAGTACCGAGCCCAGCTGCCCAACTGGGCCCTGCCAACCGATGTTTGATGTTGGGGAGTTCAGTGGGTGAAGGGGGAGCCATCCAGAGGAGAAGGAAGCACAGGGCTGGGTCTGAGCTGTGGGCTGATTTTACTCAGGAAACTTCTGCTATGCCAGCTGTTTGCTGCTCCCTCCTCGGTGGTAAGCTCTCACAAACTTGTTCTGGGACCATGTCACCCCAGGGAGATGGTTTGTGCAGGAGGGGGCAAGGACAGGGACTGTTCAGCCTGGAAGGACTAGTGTGGAGGCTGGTGACCTCCTTTAATAACTGTGGGACCTTGGGGGAAAAAAACCCTTCTGAATTTCAGTTTTCTCATCTGTAAAATAGAATTACGTATACCTTGCCAGGGTTATTAAAATAATTAAATGTTCTCATGTCAAAATGCCCAGTTTATAATAGATAGTCAATATGTTTTTCCTTCCCCTATTGAAAGAGGAAAGTAAGAAAGAAGGGAGGAAGGGAGGGGGGATGAAGAGAAGGGGGAGAA
>NW_006791360.1:955055-958845 GCF_000442215.2 Lipotes vexillifer | reverse complement strand
AAAGAGGAAGAAAGGAAAAGCCTTGGGTAGTAACTCTGTAGGGTATGACATCCAAATGCAGCGGCTATGGCCACCCCTGCACGGCCCAAGAGCCCAGGCCACTGATCACCTTCGCCGTCCGGGCTCGGGTGATTGCATCCACCCTGCCTCAGCCCCTTGACCCTGGGGGTGAGGCGCGTTCTGTTGCTGGGAATACCCTATTTGTGGGGGCACAGACGGAGAGCCTGGTCTGGGGCTCCTCCAACCGCCCTCTTGCTTCTCCTAAGCCAGTCTTCACCGATACATGAGGTTTTCCCTGAGAAAGGCCCACTGACCTGCGAAGTGACACCGACTCAGGCGCTTGGGACCAGGCGCAGCCGCCACTCTCAAGCTCTTGGGCCGACGCCCCACGCCCTCAGGTGCCTCCCTCTGGAACGCGGGGCTGTTAGAACTTTTTCCCCCTTTTTCAGAAAAGCAGTAGGTAGCCACGAGGTGGGAGGTGGCGGAGGTCAGCTTGCGGGAGAGGGTCCCCCCGGTCTTTGTGGAGAAACGGGAAACCTGAGGGGTAAACGCAGGAAACGGGTTGGCCGAGCTGCAGCGGGCAGAGGCGCAGCCCGCGGGTGACAGCGGAGACCGCATGGGGCCGTGGCTCCGCACAGCTGGGCCCGGGCGCCTGAGCCTCCAGTCCGCGGGCCTGGTGACGGCGCTGCAAGCGCGGATCACCAGGCGCGGACCCGGTGCCTCCTGGCAGCTCTAAAACTTCGGTGAGAACGACTGGGCCCGTCTGAGCTCAGGGTGCTCCGGACAGCAGGGCGAGCAGGGGAAGCGAAGGAGACCCTGACCGTCCCCGGAGGTGGCAGAGCGCACCGGGCATTGGCCGCCCGAGCCCCCGCCACGCCGGGAGACTGACTCCGCTTCTCCACGTTGGGAGCTCAACCTGACCTCGTTGTCCTTAGTAATAGCACTATCAAACCGAATAAAATAAAACCTTTTCCGGATTCTCCACGGAAAGTTTTCTTTAGGCAGGCAAAGAAAAGGAAAGGACAGGATCCCGGGAAACTTCATTCCCTACGGACGAGGAGGGAAGGTGAACGTGCTTTTTGCTTTTTTTGTTTGTTTCTAGGGAGAAAGAAGGAAATTCGACACATATTTTTAAAAATCTACCCCCAACAAGTCCCAAAGGCTGTGAGTGTGAGCAGAGTCAGGAAACCGAGCCCCCGCCCGCAGTGACATCGGGCCTTTGTCTCCTTTCCTGAAGCCCCCATGACTGCTGACTGCGCCAAGATAAAGGCCGGGTCAGAGCCCTGTGGAATCCCGAGGGAGGGGGCAGCGGGGCTGTCCATTGGCCGCTTCCAACAGGCCGGCCTTGCCGGAACGGGGCTACCCAGCCAGGGTCTGCTCCCCCAGCCCCAGGCCCAACTGAGGCACGGATCCGCGTTTCTCGACTTGCCCTGAGTCTTCTGCCACTAAGTTCCCTGGAACCAGTCCCCACCAGCGTTACGTTTTCCTACTTAAGGGCTCCAGGAGGGGTGAGGGGCCATGCCCGCCATCTCCCCCCACCTCCCACCCCCGGGACGGACGTCGCCTGATTTGGTCCTCTAGAGTGGAATCGTGAGCAACTTCTGCTGCGTCTCTGGCGTTTGCGGCCGCTGGGCTCGGCTGGCCAACAGGATCCGAACCCGTGCCGTGACTTCGCCGCTGCGCCTCTGCGCCTTCTCGCGGCCCTGGAGACCCTTCCAGCTCTTGGCCTCAAATTTTCGGCGTAACGCCCTCCTGTCGGCCAAACGGGTCTGCGGAGGTGGCGGGAGAGCGTTTGTGACCCTATCCTACCGCTTTTCGTGATTTAGAAACGCGCGTCGCCGCGGAGCTCAAGCCTCCGTGCTGTTGCCTTTGCACGGCGGCGTGGAGACCCCAGGGTACGCGTAGGGTCCGTTTCTCCGCAGACACACGCAGGTGATGCCAGTGCTGCGCAGCTCAGACTTCTTCCGAAGAAAGAAGGGGAAGACGAGCCCGGCGACCTGCGCGTGCGGAGATGGAGGGATCTTCAGCAGTCAGGCTGCGCGCCTCCCACGTACATCAGCCAGGTTGTGCGCTGGGGCCCCCAGCCGGCGCTGCAGCCGCACATTTTCCCAAGCTGAGGGCGAATCCTCGGTTCCCTTCCCTTCATGATGGCTTGTGGGGGTAGGGGCCCGGGCCGTTCTCCCTGAGCCTACTGGAAGATCCGGGCCCCTCTTTTATTTTCCATGGGGACGCGACCTGGGGAGGAAAAGGAAAGGCGACAGACCAGGGAAGTGAGGCCCTGCAGCCTCGCGTGACGGGAGCACCCTCCACCTCTTCCTCTCTCGCCCCTGGCCCCCACCCGCTGACTCGGGGATCTTGGTTCCCACTGAAACTGGAGCTGCCCACCGGCCATCAGATGAGAGATAAAGGAGCCTGGCGGCGCCGAGGCGCTGACCGGATCCGGGCTTTGCCGCACCCTGGAGCGGCACCTGAGATCCTACTTCCCCAGGTGGCACTGACTCAGTTGGAGAGAAACGGGTCGGCTGAGCAGTGTGCACATTCTGCCTCCAGGCACCAACAGTCGCGTCCGCGTGCGCAGTGTGCCTAGACACCTCTGCATGAGGGTATCCCGTATCCGTGTGCGTGTACACGCATACGTGTGTGCATCTGTTATCAGTCTAGAAAGACAGGCAGACACATTTACACACGCGTGATATACCTGTGCACACGTTTGAACTCTGTTCTTGCATCTGCACTGTTCGCGCGCTGCGCAGACGCTGATGGAGTCGGCTGCTCGTGAGTAGTAATTATGCCTCATATTTACATAGGTCTTTACAGTTTCTAATCACGATTTTTACAACTACCCTGGAGATACTGTCCTTTCGAATTTTAAGTGGGAAAACAAGCCAAGACAAGTTAATGGGTGCCCGTTTGCATGCAGACTGAGAGAGCGGGGCCAGCCAAAGACCTCGCCTGCTGTTGAACGTGGATGTGTTTGCTAGACACGCTCCGAGGTTGGCCCGTTTACCGCCCTAAGCTACCTCCAGGCCCGGCGGGCCTTGGCCTTTCGCCAGGCTTCCCGGGAAACCCACCGCGCCGGGTGTCTAGTCTCAAATCGTTCGCTGATAAAGTGCTCACTGCTAGAGCTCGGTGACCCTGGTGCCCAGAGCAGGGGAGCTCGGGGCTCGCCGGACTGCCGCGAAAGAGAACCCTAAGAATCCAGGGCCGTGACCGCCCACGCGCAGCTGGGTCCCAAAAGTCTGGCTGGCCTGCATCCCCAAGGCAGCCACGATAGGCAAATGCACGATCCTTTCACCCCAGCCGCAAAACCAGGAGCCCTGAGTTGTGCCAGAGCAGAAGCAGTGACGAACGAATTCTGCTGTCTTGAATCTCTAAAGACCCTGCAAGACCCGGAGCTCACCATGCCCATTTTACAGAAGTGATTAGTCGGAGGCAAGAGAGGTACAGTAAGTTGCCCCAAATTCAACAGCCGGGAAGTGACCAGGGTCGGGGCTGGAATCCCCAATTAGCTGAGTCTGGATCCCTAGACCGCGGCTCCGATCCCCCCAGCCGGGATCGCCAGGTCCTTCCTTGCGCCACGTCTCCTGCGCGCGGCTCGAGACATCCGGCTCTTAGCCTCCGACTTACCTCGCCAAGGACGCGAAAACTATTCTAGCTCTCACCAACATAATTTTAAAAGGTTCCTACACGCTTGGAACCTGTTTCTTATATATATATTCCCTGTGTGTTGGGCTTTGCTTCGTGCTTTTGCTCCTGGGGCATTTGGTTTCCCCCCCGCCGCCCCACCACC
>NW_006791360.1:947287-954957 GCF_000442215.2 Lipotes vexillifer | reverse complement strand
CGCCCCACCACCACCACCACCCCCGCCGCTTCCCCGCCCCAAGCCTTCGCATTCGGAGACTAAGGTTGCCCGAGGGCTGAAGCCTGACCACATCTCGCCGGGTGCCCTTGGGTCTCGGCGCCCGGCTCCGGCAGACTGAGGTCGCTGGTACCCGGGCTCCAAGGCCGCCCCCATCCCGCCGACCAAGGGCACTGGAAGGGAGCCCGCGGCACGGCGAGGTCGCCTTGCGGCCTCGCTGCCTCCAGGCTGCCCTCTGCTGGCATTAAGCGACATCATCGCAGCCTCCCTCAGCGGCCCAGGAGCTGAACCCACGAGACGGGCTCGCGCAAGGCAAGGCTACCCCACAGCGCAGAGTGGCTGACACCACTCTTGCTGGTTCCCGGGAGTGGCCGACGCGCCTTCAACCACTGCCGATACCCTCTGATATCTCTCAGTTTCTGGTCCCTGCTCCCCGCCGGCCCCGGACTCCGGGTGCTCCAACCAGGGGCTGCTCAGAGAGCCGAAGCTCTGCGCTGGCAGTCCAGCTGCTCTGGGGCTTCCGCCCGGATCACCGTCCCTTGGGGGAAGCGGGGGAAGGGTGGGAAGCCGCAACCCGCAGGCGTCCACCAGGCACGTCACGGCAGGCCATTTGGCGGACTCTGGGGAGCCCGAGGAGAACCCCAGTCTGTGCTCAGGCCCCTTTATTCTCAGCACCATGGCACTGGCACTCCTGGGTCAAGACCCAGAAAACCCTGCCCTCCCACTCCGTTCGACTTACAACTCCACTACATAGTCTCCTTGTCGCTTGGCTGCCTCTATTTCTTGCAGAGCACTTGTCTCCTCAACCAAATTAAGGGAGCCCCAAGGATCCGAAAGGACCGGTTCCCGACCCGCACAGCTCCCGACCCGCACGGCACACTCGCTCAGAGTCGGCCTAGTGGTGACCGCGCCTCCGTCGTCACTCTTGAAACAAGCCTTGGGCCGTGAGGCGAGAAGACGCTTCCGCCTGCTGGAATCTAAGGTGGGATAAAAATTATTCAGTAATCATACCTGTGCCCTTCCAGTGCCTCATATTAGGACTTTGCACGTTTTCCCTTTTCCTCTTATTTACAAAGATAATTCAAATTGAAGAAAATTGAGAAAATAGAAAATTGAGAAAAGAAAACAAAAATTACAGGTGATCCCACCCCTCCTCCACGAGGTAACCACGGTGAACATTTTGGTGACTTTCCTCTGATCTTTTATTTATCTATTTTAATAAGTCTAATTTCCATAATTACAAGAATATATTTTATATAGAATTTGCCATTTTGTATCCTGCTTCTTTTAACCTCTCACTATGGGGGTTTCTCCATATCTGATTCTTTGAAAGATGATTTGGAAGGAATACTTAATAATTCATCATATAGGTGAGCCATAATTTTTTAATATAAAAGCACTGATCAGCTTCCCGTTGCAGAGCACAGACTCTGGATGCGCAGGCTCAGCGGCTATGGCTCACGGGCCCAGCCGCTCCGCGGCATGTGGGATCTTCCCGGACCGGGGCACGAACCCGTGTCCCTGCATTGGCAGGGGGACTCGCAACCACTGCACCACCAGGGAATCCCACTAATCAGCTTTGTTTCAGGTCTAGGAATCACACTCTCCTGGTCATTAAATATGGAATCAGTAGTTGATCAAAAAATCTTGAGTCCCTTGCTGGCCCAAAAAGGAGTGTTGTGGTCCCACTCTCAGGGCACAAAGGATCCACCCAGAAATTTGGAATTGCCTTGAGCTGCGAGAGGGCCTTCCAGACTCTGCTGACAGCTATTATTTCTCTTTGCTGGAGACCAGTGGAGCTGGGGTGCTGGAAGAAATGTCCTGAAAGAGAGCAGGGACCAGCAATGTGCCTGAAGAGCTGCCCTGGCCTGCCTCTAGGACCAAGCCCTGTATCCCCAGCTGGCACTCAAGACGGTATCTGCAGCCTGGGTTTCTGCCTGCAGTATCTTGTAATAGGAGTCAAACATGCATTTATTTGGATCCTGGATCTTCCCTCAGAGGCTGTGTGACCTCAGAAAAGCTGCTCAACGTCTCTGAACCTCATTCTAAAAATTGGAATAATAGTGCTATCACACTGAGCCTTTTTAAAGTATTCAGCTAAATGATTACATCACTTAGCCTAGTGCCTGAACAAAGAAATTCTCAATACATGGTAACTACTGCTCCCACTGCCTCTGCAGCTGCTATCGCTATTGCTTCTGGCGTTAGCTTTGGTCTTGGGGATCACTGCAGTTGCCCTCTCCCTCAACTCCTGACCCCATTGCTACTGTTAAACACAAGCCTGAATCCTGGCACTACGCCGGGTCCAGGTTCTCAGGGCTGAAGGAGTCATTTCCAGCACTCTGGTTGGGCTGCTCAGGACCTACTGACAATCAGGCCTGGGCTTGGGTTGTTTATACTAGAACCGTTAAAACAGGAAAATATGCAAACCCTTCATTCACAGGGATCCGGCTATTGTTGGGTCAGAAATGATATTTTTGTTTCTAAAATAAAAAGTACATTTGCTGCTTTACTCACACAAACATACAAACACTTTTTTGGGGTGGGGGTTGGGTGGGTAGGAGTTGAGTCTATAGGCAAAGTAAATGATCTAATTCATTTGACCAGTTCAACAAGCCTGAACTTCACTGGGCTCTTTTGTATATGTCCACAGACTAGGCTCTTATCCATCTCCCGAACAAAATGCCTTCAAAATCCATCTCCCAGGGACTTCCCTGGTGGTCCAGTGGTTGAGACTCCACGCTTCCAATGCAGGGGGCGTGGGAACTAAGATCCTACATGCTACACGGGGCAGCCAAAAAAAAAAGAATCCATCTCCCAGACGTGATGGGGGGACACCACCTCCAATTAGAAAAGAGGCTAAAGGGGAATTTCATAAGTTACACTAATTCAGCCAGCCTGATCCCAGTAGACTCGAATGCACATCAAAATCTCAGAGACAGGGCTTCCCTGGTGGTCCAGTGGTTAAGATTCCATGCTTCCAATGCAGGGGGCACAGGTTTGATCCCTGGTCAGGGAGTTAACATGGTGTGGCCCCCCCCAAAAAAAATCTCACAGAGAAAGTTTTTAAAGTGTGGATTTCATGATCCTCTTCACACTGGATAACTCTGCCTCTCTGGGGCTAGTGCTTGGCGATCCTTGTATGTGTATCTGTAAGTCAGTTCCTCCAGGTGATTCTGATGAAGCCCATGGAGGCACATTAGGGAACCACTGCTGTTCCCAATTGAATTGAAAGCTGAGGTTTCTCCAAGTGGACTCCGGAAAATACAGATTCCAAAGAATCTTCCATTGGGACCACATGGAGTTACAAAAAGCCTGGTTCAAACACCGGATGTGTGTATGAGTGTATGTGTGGGGTGGTGAATACACGCTTGTTTTTGTGTGCTTTTGTTGTACTGTTGCCTTTGCATGTGTCAGCCCTCTTCGGTCACAAGTAATGTAAACCCACTAGAGCTGGCTTAAGCCAAACAGTAGGGGCAGGGGGAGATTGTTATAAGGATTTGTGGGTGACCTCTGGAGCTCCTGGCAGGGTGGCAGCCACATTTCCTGAAGGACTGGGACAACAGGGGCTGAGGTGATGGCAGGAACAGAGGTAGCTTCTCTCTGCAGACCAACTTTTTTTTTTAATATATATATTTTTTTTCACTTTGTCAATCTTTTTAAAATTTATTTTTGGCTGTGTTGGGTCTTTGTTGCTACGGGCAGGCTTTCTCTAGTTGCGGCGAGCGGGAGCTACTCTTCAGGGCAGTGTGCGGGCTTCTCATTGCAGTGGCTTCTCTTGTTGCAGAGCACGGGCTCTAGGTGCACGGGCTTCAGTAGTTGTGGCACACAGGCTCAGTAGTTGTGGCTCGCGGACTCTAGAGCGCAGGCTCAGTAGTTGTGGCGCACGGGCTTAGTTGCTCCATGGCATGTGGGATCTTCCCGGACCAGGGCTCAAACCTTTGACCCCTGCATTGGCAGGCCAATTCTTAACCACTGCGCCACCAGGGAAGCCCCTCACAGAGAAAGTTTTTAAAGTGTGGATTTCATGATCCTCTTCACACTGGATAACTCTGCCTCTCTGGGGCTAGTGCTTGGCGATCCTTGTATGTGTATCTGTAAGTCAGTTCCTCCAGGTGATTCTGATGAAGCCCATGGAGGCACATTAGGGAACCACTGCTGTTCCCAATTGAATTGAAAGCTGAGGTTTCTCCAAGTGGACTCCGGAAAATACAGATTCCAAAGAATCTTCCATTGGGACCACATGGAGTTACAAAAAGCCTGGTTCAAACACCGGATGTGTGTATGAGTGTATGTGTGGGGTGGTGAATACACGCTTGTTTTTGTGTGCTTTTGTTGTACTGTTGCCTTTGCATGTGTCAGCCCTCTTCGGTCACAAGTAATGTAAACCCACTAGAGCTGGCTTAAGCCAAACAGTAGGGGCAGGGGGAGATTGTTATAAGGATTTGTGGGTGACCTCTGGAGCTCCTGGCAGGGTGGCAGCCACATTTCCTGAAGGACTGGGACAACAGGGGCTGAGGTGATGGCAGGAACAGAGGTAGCTTCTCTCTGCAGACCAACTTTTTTTTTTAATATATATATTTTTTTTCACTTTGTCAATCTTTTTAAAATTTATTTTTGGCTGTGTTGGGTCTTTGTTGCTACGGGCAGGCTTTCTCTAGTTGCGGCGAGCGGGAGCTACTCTTCAGGGCAGTGTGCGGGCTTCTCATTGCAGTGGCTTCTCTTGTTGCAGAGCACGGGCTCTAGGTGCACGGGCTTCAGTAGTTGTGGCACACAGGCTCAGTAGTTGTGGCTCGCGGACTCTAGAGCGCAGGCTCAGTAGTTGTGGCGCACGGGCTTAGTTGCTCCATGGCATGTGGGATCTTCCCGGACCAGGGCTCAAACCTTTGACCCCTGCATTGGCAGGCCAATTCTTAACCACTGCGCCACCAGGGAAGCCCCAGACCAACTTTTCTTGCTGCTCTGACCAGGCCCCTCCTCTGCTCTGTTCAAGGGAAGAGCCCAGTTATAGCTCAGATCTCTGAGTCCCAATTCCATTTTCCTGTGAGAGAGAAACTGGCCCACCTGGGTTGGGTCTTGTCAACTGGAGCTGTTGGTGAGGGGGAGGGTCTTGTAGTAGTTTCTGACGGTTCCTTCCTGCGGGGAGAGAGCAGTCATGGCACTCATTGAAGGCTAAGCAGACACCCCAAAAGTCTGATTTACTTCAGAATGGCCCCTTCAACCACTCAATCAGTAGCTCAGGGGTTCATGATACTTGCTGCACTCCCAAAATCACCCAGGGATCCTCAAAAAATATTGTGTCCAGGTTCCATATATGGGGTATAGCCAGGGCATCAGGATTTTTCAAAGCAACCCTGGTGATCCCAACATACAAAAGCAATAACTAAATAGGGAACCTAGAGCAAATTTAGCCATTTCCTAAATACGCAGTGTCAAAGTACAACCAATTAAAAGAAAAAGTTTGAAAACCTAATGGGTTGCACATGGCTTATTTTCATCTTAATTGGAGACTGACATCCTAATCCCAATGTTAAATGCCATGATTATTCACATTTGACGTTTTCTAAATCTCTTGGTATGAATGTTCAGTTACATTCCTAAAGAAACTTGCCTTCTCTGGAGATCCTGAGCTACTAAAAACAAAGGATGCCTCCCTGTGGCTTTGGTTGACCCCGGCCCATGAAGGACCACCTGCCCCTTCTTTTCCTCGGTCTCCAGCTTGCTGAGACAGTCCCAAAGCTCCCAGCACAGAAGCACGCTGACCTTGCTGGCTCCCACTCCAGGCTGGTGCTTCAAGGTTCCCACCCAGGGGCCTCTGACACAGGAGACCAAAGAGGAGAGACCCTGCCTCCTTAGCCAAGCTGGCAAATGCCTATCAAAACTTTGTCCTAGTCCATGGCAGGCTTGAGGAGAATCTTCATTTTATTCTATTTCCCCTCCTGGTAAGTTTCCCCAAACAGTTAATCAGCCGATCAGCAAGTATCTCATAAATAGCTATGATGTGCAAAGAAGGAGGAAAAAAAAAAAAAAAAGCATCACGCCCAGGACATCCTGTCGCTGGCAGAAGTGCAACAGCGACCCCTCTAGGCCTGGCCTTGCATGAATCTAAAGGAGCACATTAAAGGGATCCCTTCCTCAGGCCCTTTCCAGCCTGGCCCAGGGCTAGGTCTCAAGCACACCTAGAGGGTGAGGGATGGCAGGAAGGAGAAGGTAGCTATCAGCAGAGAGCTGTTCCCTGCCCCAAGAACCAGAAGGCACAGACAGCAAGACCAAATTGCCTCTGAAAGCTGGGAAAGGCAGTCAACACAAAGGCCAGTGACTGATGGAGGATGTACACACACATCATGACCACTTTGCAGCTACAGTAAGGGCTTAGAGATGCCAAAAAAAAAGCCTAGGGTAGTGGTTTTCAAAGTGTGGAATCCAGATCATCAGCGTCACCTGGGACCTTATTGAAATGCAAATTCTCAAATGATGCAAACCCACTGAATTAGCAACTCTGGGGGTGGGGACTGCAATCCAAGTCCTCAAGTGGGAGAACCAATGGTCTACTCTAGAGAATGCAGGGAGAGGAGGCCCTCTTTCCAGACGTGGTAAGTCTAACTCTTCCAGGTTCTTAGATCTCTAAATGGGTTCCATGAAGCCAGGCAGGACCTCAGAGATATCACCCCAGCAAGAATTACTGCCCCTGTCTTCCCTAGTACCAAACCACTCACCCACCCAACACACACACACACACACACACACACTCACTCACTCACTCACTCACTCCCTGCCAGGAACTTCTGGCACAGGCAGGGTGACACAGAGCCAGGAGACTCTCTAGAGCCAGGGAAGTTGGAACAGAAACATCACCCAGATGCGTTGCCTAGAGTCTTAGAGCTGTTACCAGTTTTTTTCCAAAGGCCTTTGGCAGTTTCCAGCTTACCTGCACAGGCTGCTGGGAAATTCCAATCCTTGAGCTTTGGAGTGGGACTTGATTGGTTCACTTTCGGACAGAGGTCCTTTAATCAGTTACTGTATAGTTGACCCCCTGTAGACCGCTGCGAGACTCAGCCATCTGAATGCCAGGGCCATATTTGTCAGATGGTTCTCAAACTGCTGTCCGTAGACCAGCAGTAGCAGCACTACCTGGGACTTGCAAATTCTCAGACCCCGCCCTACCTCACCTACAAGTCCGAAATTCTGGGGGTGGGGCTCAGCAATGCGCACTTCAACAAGGCCTCCAGGAGATTCTGAGACTCCCTAGCCCAAGTCTGAGGACCACTGGCCTGGGGGTGATTTCGGCTCAACCGGGAACCAGCCCAGAAGCAGGGTGTTCAAATGACTTAAAGGATTCGGACCCCCGAGGGTCAGGGATCGCCTCTCCCCGCTGTAGTGCAGTGGTCGAGCAGCCCCCCAGTGCTCGGTCCCTGCGAAGCTTCGCGGGGTCGGCAGCTCCCGGGGCCGCCGGCAGTGGCCTTGCGGATTGGAATGACGGCCGTGAGACTCCACTCTGACTTGTTTTGTTCCTTTCCGGGAGGAATAATTTGTTTCGTATTGGAATCAAAGCGCCTCTCGCGGCGCTTCCGTTTTATCTCGGAGGCTCTCCGGCAGGGGCGCGGCGGCTGCTTCCCATTAGTACGGGCATGGTCCCCATTACGAGCCCGTCC
>NW_006791360.1:940624-947113 GCF_000442215.2 Lipotes vexillifer | reverse complement strand
CCCCCCCCCCCCCCCCGGTTACAGTTGGCCCCAGAGGGAAGCTGGAGCGGCCCTGGCCGTCCCAAGAGCTGGCCTCCGCTGCTTGGCTGTCCCGTGCCTGCCACTACACCATCAGGGCACTCCTTGGGGTAAGGCACCGCCCTCCAAAAGGGCACTTACAGGCCCCTAGCTCTTCAGTGCAAGTAAGTTCAAAGAGCTCTCAGATTTAGGACTTGGGCCTACTAAAAACGGCCCCTAAAGAGGAAAGCATCACAGGGATTTTCTAGCCGGAGAAGAAATGTTTCCAGTTTTCCTGTTCACCCAGTACCTGAGCCCAGACCCTTTACAGCTGCTCAGGGAAATCAGGCCGACCTGGTTTTCTCCTACTTTGGTATCCATTTTACAAACAGTATAGAACATCAAGGAAGAGAAGATTAAGAAAGAAAAGCCACACCCAGTCCCCCTGACTTAATGTCCCCTGCACATAAAGGGGACGCTGAAGGCTCTCCACCACCTCCTGAAGAAGGAAGGGTCTTCACACACGCCAGCCAAATCAAGGAGCTGTGCCTGCCACACCCTGGCTTCCCCAGGATGGCGAAACGTCTGTGCTGGGGAACTGCCAGGGCTTGGGAAAACAGCCAGATATCCCAACAACCACCAGAGCAAAGTGTAACAAATGGCCCTCATGTTCCCGTCAAACTTCACACTTATTTTCTTTGATTTCATTTTTTTTTATTGCACAAACAATACTCTAATAATCACAACTTTAAATTAGGATGGAAAGCCAATAATCATCCTAAGTCTGACCACTAACAAAGCAATTGTTTTCATTTTTTCATTTTGCTACACAGTTCACAATATTTAACAAGTGTGTGATATTCAGCCATGTGGATGTGGCCTAATTTATTTAACTCTGCCATTTAGGGTGCTCGCAAGTTTTTCACCATTATAAAATGGAAACATTTGTTGAGGAGTGTATACTATATCTTAATAACTTTTATGGGATTAGGCAATGGATTTTTTTTGCAGGGAATTTGAAAAATTCATAACATTATAAAAACTATAATCCCAACTCCCCTTTTGTTCACCAAGCTTTTCTCACTCTGTACTCCTATAGCACGTGTCTCTATACTCTTACGACCTTACTCCCTTTCATCCGTCAGGTTTTGCTTTGTATTTAATGGTGGTTTGTCTTTTCCATACTCTTTGATTAACATTATTGCTTAACATTATTGAAGCAAAGACCATACCCTTTTCATCTCTATAATAACCGTAAGAGCTAGTTTTTATTGGGTGCCTAGTCTGTGCCAGACATAATACAACATTATCTCACTGAATTCCCACAGGCTATATTTTATTTTCTTTTACTATATGAGGAAAGTGAGGCTTAGCAAGATTAAATAACTTGTGTGGGGTCACCCAGCTTGTAAATAGCAGCCAGGGGACAGAAACTGACTTCACATTCATGCCTTTTCCCATGTATGAACTTAGAGTAGAATCGCATTGATAGATGACTTCTAAAATTTTTACTCATTCAGAATTATATTAATCTAGTTGTAATTAATAACCTGTTGTATCTTTGCATCAATTACAATGCTTTTGGATTTAAAAAAAAAATTTTTAACAATACGGTCTTCATTATCTCACAAAAGAGAAGACTCAGAGATTAATGGCTCCTGGCTTTGGTTAGTCATTCAAAGATTTGGGTATGAGCCCTCATCATCTTTCTCCTTTGTAGACTGTAGCCAGTCCAAGCATCACATTCAGATTTTTAAATGTCCGATGGGAAAAGGAACCATTTCTTCCAGGCCCTTTCTTAGGAATCTGGACCACTTTCGCAGAAGCCCTCAGCATACCTCCCCACTCATCTCATGGGCCAGGACTGAGACACATGCTTGTTCCTATTTGCTGACAAAAAGATGAGAGCATCATGGCTGGCTCAGACTAACTGTGGTCTGCCCAGGAGTGGGGCCAGGGTCTCTGAAGCATTTGAGTTACCTGCATCACTGAAGAAAAGTAGGGTTCTCTGAAGAAGGAAGAGAGGGGGAAAGGGTGGTTAGAGAGGCAGCTAACTCGGTAATCTTAAAGGGCAATGTACCGAAAAATTAATGAATGTGAGCTAAAGTGAAAGCAATTTGAAAATTTCCTCCCCCCACTTGAAATACTATTATTTGTCTTTAAATCTGTCTATAGTTTTAAGTAAATCAGTTAAATGTAAACTGTCAAATGATTGTGTTTTAGTTAGACTATGAAGTGACGTTGGGGAAAGAAAAGGGGTTCAACTGTATGGCTTTGAGACTGAACTGCCGTTGGGATCCGAGATTGCTCTGCTGTCTGGCCCTGTCTTTCTCCTCAACTGCCTGGTCTCTCCCAGGGCCGCCCTGCTTCCCTTGCACATCCCCCTGTTTTATCAAGTGCTCCCTCAGGCCACTGGCCCCCTCCTGGATTTGGTGGCCACCGCGGCCCCTCCAACCACCACTCCCATTGCAAATTAACAACCTCTCTTGGAAACTCCTAATTCTAGTCTCCAAGAGAGGTGGCTCTGTTTGGGGCTGCTCATCCTGTCAATACAGCCACTTCAGAGGCTGCTGACCCGGCCAGCATCTGGAGTGGCTGCCCTAGGGTCATGAGCTACCCCAGGTCCAACTGGCTGACCAAGGAAGGGAACAGGTTCACTTGTCACAAAAACTGACTGCTGAGATCGGCCCTTTTGGGAAGGGGCTGGCGCTGGCAGTGGGGTGGTGAGGCTGGGTACCTCCCATTAGAAGGTCTGACACTTGGAGTTCATTTTGCTTTTCTGTGGCTGAACTTCCACTCCAGATGAGTCAGCTCTTTATCTCGTTCAAATCTGAGCACACAGTATGTGCTCCATAAATGCAAGCTGGTTGGTCTAGTCATCCTAAGGGGCTGTTATAGGCCAATGTTTATCCAACTTTAACATGCATGCAAATGACCTAGGTCATTAAAAATGCAGATTTTAATTCAGAAGGGCTGGGGTGGGGCCTGAGCTCTGCATTTCTAACAGGCTCTGCATCAGGCTCATGGGAGCAGTTGCAGCGCATCTGGGGCAAGGTTGTAGGTGACCTTGGGACTTTCTTCCAACCCAGGACATCTGTGGTTTTAAGATTCTATCAGCATGCACCCTCCCCTCCTGCCAGGCTGCCTATGACCTGCCCCCATCAACCAGACACTTCCTCCTTCAGTTCCTTTGCTTGGGCACTTCCTCTGCTTAGAATGCCCTCCCTTGGTTCCATGCTCTCCAGACTGCCACATTACTACTGACATTTTGAACCAGGACTTGGCTGTGAAGGGCTGTCCCGTTTGCTGGAGGATGTTTAGCAGCATCCCTGGTCTCCACCCATTAGATGCCAGGAGCCCCCTTCCTCAGGTGTGACAACCCAAAATGTCTCCAGACACTGCCAAAAGTCTCCTGGGGGGTCGGCTGGATGGGGGCAAAATTGTTCCTGGTTGAGAACTACTGCTCTAAGACCTTGAATCAGAATCTACATTTTAACAGGGCCCCAAGAGATTCACATGCATATTAAAATTTGAAAAGCACTGCTCTATGACACAGCTCCAGTCCAAACATTCACTCCCTCCTCCGAGCTCTCACAGCCCTTGCTCTCTGTGCCTCACGTCTGACGGGTCCTCGCACCTCTTCTGTACCAGTATTTAGCAGGATGCAGATGGGCCTGGAGGTAGCACACACCTGAAATTTTGGTCCTACCTGACATCTGTCCTCCTCTCTTCTTCTCAGAGAACCTTGATTTTCTAGGGGGACTACCTCTACTTCACTCTCATTCCAGTAGTTCAGATGGAGCCATACACACTCCTATCTCCACTCTCATGGGAGGGGATGTATATTTCACCCCCCTCTTCCACACGGATTGCCCCAAGGGCAGGCAAGTGATTTAAGCCAAGAAGACCCAATTCCAGAACTTTTGTAGGGACTGAAGGCAAAGAGAAGCTCTCTTTCCACCAAGACTGATAGCTCTAGAGAAGACATAAGCCTGGAACTTTTTTTTTTTTTGCGGTACGCAGGCCTCTCACTGTTGTGGCCTCTCCCGTTGCGGAGCACAGGCTCCAGACGCGCAGGCTCAGCGGCCATGGCTCACGGGCCCAGCCGCTCCGCGGCATGTGGGATCTTCCCGGACCGGGGCATGAACCCGTGTCCCCTGCATCAGCAGGCGGACTCTCAACCACTGCGCCACCAGGGAAGCCCAAGCCTGGAACTTTTTAGGGCACCCAAGTGGAGAAAGTCTGCCTGACAGTGAAGCCAACACAAAGGAAAGCAGAATAGACAGGAGAGACTGAGTTCCAACCACATTGTTTGAGCTCCTGGTTCCAGCCATACCTGAAAACTTGCCATGAGTTTTCAGTGATATAAACCAATAATTTTCTTTTTTTAAAAAAATTGTAAGCAGCTTGAGTTGAGTTTGCATCAACTGCAAACAACAGACTCATGACTAATATGCAGGGCCTTTCTGAGGAGTTAGGTCGTCATGGATGTATGGCAGGGTCCTATGGAACCACAGGCTGAGGCAGTAGAGTCCTCATCAGGAGGGTCCTCAGAGCCCCAGGATAACAGGCAGCACATCTGTGCCCAGGTCACCAGGTGCAACCCTGGGCAAGGGAGGGGGCATCCTCCCACTTCCGCCGAGGTCACTGCCTGGCTGCAGGGAGACCACAACCGTGTGGCCCCCTGGATCCTCAAGGACTGAAGCTTTGAGCGGCTGGCTGATGCCCCCTGGACAGGAGAAGAGCCTCCCAGCCATCAGAGGCCTGGGCAGCTATGGCAGTGAAGCGTCACCACCCTTAAGTGGCGTCACAGGCAGCCATATTCCACCAGGGGGCGGGGCAGACCAGAGTAGAGGAAGGTGAGAGACATGTCTGAGCTCGCCTGAAACATTGCCAGGCAACCCCAGAAGCACGGAAGGCCGGCAGTTTTGCAGCAAGTTGAGGTCTTGCATCCCACAGATGGAGATAAAAGCCACCCACGTCGGGGTTAGAAATAGGTACCCTTAGCACCCATACACAGAAAAGGCTCCATAGCTCTAAGTTTCAATAAGTTTTCCTGAAGATGCCCTGGGGAGGTGGCAGATACTCAGAGGGGATGACCACGGGCTACCAGTGACCTGGGCACTGGTGTTCCCAGCTCCACCAGCATGGCACTGAAACAGCAGAGATGCCAGGCCCAAAGGGACCGCACAGTTTGGGACAGCAAATAACTTGGCAGTAATGTCTGAGGACTGATGTCCCAAGGCCCCCTGATATCAGACAGGGTGGGTGATTAGAAAAAATTAGGATCATTTGAAGAGGACCACAGCTTGTGCTGTTTCTTTCACACCTGAGTTTGTGGAACAGCATTCAGTCCTCTGTGTGTAGTCTCTGCCCTGTCCAGGGCAAGCTGTCAGGGAAGGGAAGGTCCCTGAGCGCCTGAACAGACTTAGGAAGGGTATCCCAGCAGCAGAGACCCGTAGGAGCCCAGCTTTCCTGTATCCCAGGGCCCCTGACCCTAGGAGCCTGGGTGTGAGGTCTGAAGCATCCTTTCCAGTCGGGAAAGGGCAGCCATGATTCAGCCACACAGCCTCTCTCCTGAGCATAAATACAAGTGCCCCAACCTGCAACCACTTAGGAAGCAGAAACCAAACTCCAGCAATAAATAAACAGACTGGCGGGAAACCTGCTCTGCAAGTGGAAGCATCAGAGGAAATTCTAGATTCAGAGGCTCTGAGATGGAAACCTCCTCACACACATCACCCAGCCCAACCTGCTCAGGAAGCTAGAAACCAACGAAGGCAGGGGACTTGCCTAAGTTCACACAGTGAGTCGGTGGCACAGCCAGGAGCCAAAACCAGGCCTCCCCACCCCAGGTCTGGAGCTCTGTGCCCTGGGCTTCAGACACCCGCTCCCCACCCCAGGGAATCTCCACGTTTCGGAGGAAGAAAGGGACAAGGATTTTTTTTTTTTTTTTTTTTGCGGTACGCGGGCCTCTCACTGTTGTGTCCTCTCCCATTGCGGAGCACAGGCTCTGGGCACACAGGCTCCGGATGCACAGGCTCAGTGGCCATAGCTTATGGGCCCAGCTGCTCTGCGGCATGTGGGATCTTCCCGGACCGGGGCACGAACCCATGTCCCCTGCATCAGCAGGCGGACTCGCAACCACTGCGCCACCAGGGAAGCCCGGGACAAGGATTTCTATGCCATGTGTTTATCTTTGCACTTGGACTTCACCCTCTGGAATTTTATAGTCGGAGCTCATAGCTATCAATTCCTTGAGATAATGCCCCTTGCCCTGACCTATAAAGCTGCAGCCTTATTTATTGCCTCAAACCAGCCTTAGCCAGAATTCAGTTATATGGTAACAACAGTAGTCACCACTGACTGAACACTGTATTAGGGTTCTCCAGATAAACAGAACCAACAGGGAGAGAGAAAAAGAGAGTGATTGATTTTAAGGAATTGGGGGCTGGCAAATCTGAAATCCTGAAATCTGCAAGGATGCCAGCA
>NW_006791360.1:921687-940614 GCF_000442215.2 Lipotes vexillifer | reverse complement strand
CAGGAATCCACATTGCAGTCTTGAGTCGAAAGGCAGTCTAAAGGCAGAATTGCTTCCCCGTGAGGGGACCTCAGTCTTTTCCCCTAAGGCCTTCAACAGTTTCAAGGCCCCTCACACTCTGGAAGGTAATGTGCTTTACTCAGACTCTACTGATTTAAGTGTTAACCACATCTAAAAAGTAACTTCATATCAACATCTAGATTGGGGGACTTCCTTGGTGATGCAGTGGTTAAGAATCCACCTGCCAATGTAGGGGACAGGGGTTCGATTCCTGGTCCGGGAAGATTCCACATGCCGTGGAGCAACTAAGCCTGTGCACCATGACTACTGAGCCTGCGCTCTGGAGCCCATGAGCCACAACTACTGAGCCCACGTGCTGTAACTACTCAAGCCCACACGCCTAGAGCCCGTGCTCCGCAACAAGAGAAGCCACCATGATGAGAAGCCAGCGCACCGCAAAGAAGAATAGCCCCCGTTCGCCGCAACTAGAGAAAGCCCACGTGCAGCAATGAAGACCAAACGCAGCCCAAAAAAAAAAGAATCTAGACCAGTGTTGGACCAAATAACTGGAAACCATCACCTAGGCAGTAACATGTAAAACCAACCATCACAAGTACTTACTTACTCTGTGCCGGGTACTCAGATAATCTTGACAAGACGCTATGAGGGGGCTTCCCTGGTGGCACAGTGGTTAAGAATCCGCCTGCCAGTGCAGGGGACACGGGTTTGATCCCTGGTCCAGGAAGACCCCACATGCCGTGGAGCAACAAAGCCCGTGCGCCACAACGAAGAGTAGCCCCTGCTCACCGCAACTAGAGAAAGCCCGCGTGCAGCAGTGAAGATCCAACTCAGCCAAAAATAAATAAATTAAATTAATAAATTAAAAAAAGAAAAAAAGAATGCTATGAGGTGGCCAGCATCATCCCCACCTCACAGAAGGAAAATCAAGGGCTTAAGTCCACAGGAAGTTGTGGATCAGGCCTGGAACCCCCGTCTCCCTTCCTTGTTCAGAACTTCCCCCTACCCCACCGTTTCCTCTCGCTCAGTTGCTAGAGCACGAAAAGATGCTTCTAGGCTACAGGCTCTCAGTCACTGATGCACATTAGAATCACTGGGGAAAACTACTTTAAAAAACAAAGATGGGGGGCTTCCCTGGTGGCACAGTGGTTAAGAATCCGCCTGCCAATGCAGGGGACACGGGTTCGAGACCCAGTCCGGGAAGATCCCACATGCCGCGGAGCAACTAAGCCCGTGAGCCACAACTACTGAGCCCGAAAACCACAACTGCTGAAGCCTGCATGCCTAGAGCCCATGCTCCACAACAAGAGAAGCCCGCGCACCACAAGGAAGAGCAGTCCTTGCTCACCTCAACTAGAGAAGGTCTGTGCACAGCAACAAAGACCTAACGCAGCCAAAAAAAATTTTAAAAAGAAAAAAGAAAGCAAAAATAAATATAATTTTTTTTAATTTATTTATTTATTTTTGGTTGCTTTGGGTCTTCATTGCTACCCACGGGCTTTCTCTAGTTGTGGAGAGCGGGGGCTACTCTTTGTTGTGGTGCATGGGCTTCTCATTGCGGTAGCTTCTCTTGCTGTGGAGCACAGGCTCTAGGCACGTGGGCTTCAGTAGTTGTGGCACATGGGCTCACTAGTTGTGGCTCATGGGCTTAGTTGCTCTGCGGCCCGTGGGATCTTCCCAGACCAGGAATCGAACCTGTGTCCCCTGAATTGGCAGGAGGATTCTTATCCACTGCGCCACCAGGAAAGGCCAATATAATTTTAAAAACAAATAAAAATTTAAAAACAAGACCAGAAAACAAACAAAAAAACAAAGCTCAGACCCCATCCCCAGAGATTCTTATTCCATTGGTCAGAGGTGGAGCCCAGAGCATCAGTATTTTAACCTCTCCCAATTGATTCTAATGTGCAGCGAGGCTGAGAACCCCTGTTCTAGAAGACGGAGCAGTGAAAGGCATGAGTTCCTCTCTTCCGTGGAGTGTACCATTGCCCAACAGAAAATATACATCCTAAAAGGAAATCAAATAGCTATAAAATAGCCTGTGGGAAAAACTAGCAAATACATTTCCTCTCTCAGCATGAAATTAGCTATTTCCCCTCTCATTCTGAAGTAGCTTACAGTGAGGACTTCCTTAATTATTTAATTGGAAATACAAAAGAGTGAAATGGAATATAATTCATTCAGGCAATAAGCATTTGGTGAGCACCTGCTGAGTGCCGGGCACGGTGCCGGGCAGCCAGCAGCCAGATCTAACGCAGTTCCTGTCTTTAGCCAGCAAGCCTTTGAGTGGGGCAGTCAGAACCACAGAATAATGTGGGGAGGAAAATGACAGACACCTGTCCCAAAGTTCCCAGATTCCAGAGATGGTGACCTGCCGCAGACCTGGCAGGTGGAACTTTGATACAGTGGAGTCTGTGTTTTCAGAGACTTACACCCTAAATGGATGTCCTTTCTAGGTCAGCAAGACCTCAAATGCTCAGGGCAGCCAGCCTCCTATGAAGGAAATCAGCCAGGGCTCCCAGATGCCCAAGAAGCATATGGGAGCCCTGTTCCGCCAGTCCTTGGTGAAACGAGAAAAACTTCATTTTTTGAGTTTTCTTAAAACTCTTGGGGTTAAAATATTCCTTTTCTGAACCCATCATAGCATTTGTTTTTGCTAATGTCCTGGTGTGCCGAAGCAACAGTGGACAAGTCTATGTTGTTTCCCCAATAACCACAGGGGATGCTTCACTGGTTTCCAAAACCTGGGAACCGCCAGACTAGACAATGACCTGAGGCCTCATAGGAGCAGAAATCTCTGGAAACATCACCTTCTGCGCCCAGTCTTGTCCCGATCCTGTCCACCCACAGGCTCCTGAATAAATCACATGACATACATAGGTTGTCAGCTCTTTGAAAGAGGACACCTGTGTTTTGGAGCATTTTCTGGGCAGAATTGTTGAACTGGTATTTTCAGGTGTTTATTAGGAACAAATAAATACAATTTTGTACAATGTAAGGTAGAAAATGAGCATAACTTTGGTACTATGGGAACCTGGACTTCCAGGACTGGACACCCCTGACTAAACCGGGAGAGTGGGCCACAAACTTGGCCTCTGCCACCCCAGATCTGGGATACTGGCCCATGATTGATGTGGACCTTTGTGAGCAACTCAGATCAACTGAGAAAAGGGCTCACCCCTGGTATGAGTGGCTACTAATATGTCAAGGTAAACCTACTTCAATAAAATAAAATTGTCTTTGAGTAGGCAAGAACCTGACAAGGACAAAAAAAAAAAACAAAACAATCAAGTTATGCAAAAAAAAAAGAGAACAGTGAGAAACCTTGAAGGAGGCCCCTTGCCTTCCCCTCTGACTGCCCCCAGACTCCTCCAGTTCTAGAGCTGCCTCCAATGTCTTTTCCAGCCCTACCAAAATGAGGAAGGGAATGCTGACCCTGAGTTAACAGTCCTGCCAGGATCTAGGAAAGAGAACCAGCAAACTTGCACTTCCAGGGAGCACAGACCTACGTTCCAGTGAAGGGGAGGACTTCTAACAGAAACCATAAGATATTTTCTCCGTTTTTAAATTTTCTTTTAACAATGATTATGCATTCCTTTTATAATCATACATGCCTTGTCCAAACTAGAATAATAAGAACAATATAAGGACTTGCCTGGCGGTCCAGTGGTTAGGACTCCATGCTTCCACTGCAGCGGGCATGGTCGCGGAGCTAAGATTCCACAGGCCAGTGGCGGGGGCAGGGGAGAATCAGAGATACCAAAGGAAAGAAGGGTACAAAATACTAGAAACGTGTAGGTAAATAAAAGTAACTGTTAAAAACAAGAAAAGAACAATACAGATGGGGGACAGGAGACAGTGTAGAGGGGAGGGAGGCTCACTTGGAGCCCTCACATCATCCACGAAGGCAGGAAACTAGAGTGCCAACAACAACAGGAACCATCTTGTTTTTGCCATTCCTCAGCAATCCAAAACCTGATTCCACCTTAACGTACCCGGTTCCAATGACCCAGGATCCCAACCACTAAGTGAAACGGACCCGGGTATCCTGCGTTAAGGGCAGGGCCTGGGAAGAGACGCCCGAACCAAGGATCCCTCTGACCAAACAGCCCCTAAGGCGCACCTGGGCTGCGGGACGCGGGCTGCGACCGCCAGGTGGCGTCCTGACCTCGGCTGGGGTGGCCGCCGGCTCTTCCCTCCCAATAGTTCTTGAGGCAGGGCTTCCACCAAATCGTGCCCGAGGGGACGCGCCTAGTGCCCGCAGACCGTGGAGCTCGATCCCAAACACAGAGGCACCGCCTCCCTTGACCTCAAAGCCCTTGGACAGGGCCGAGGGACGTCAGGTCCCAGGGAGGACACTGGCACGGCCCTCGCCTCCGCCTTCTGACCTCGCAGCCCCTCGCCTCCCAGGGTTGGGAGCGGGGGAAGGCGCGGAAGATAAGACAGGAGAGGGGCCGAAGGAAAAGTAAGGCTGTCCCAAAATGAGGAGACCTCGCACTTGAAAAAACACTTCTTTTTTTCCAAATTTATTTATTTATTTATATTTGGCTGTGTTGGGTCTTCCTTGCGGTGTGCGGGCTTCTCATTGTCGTAGCTTCTCTTGTTGCGGAGCACGGGCTCTAGGCGCACAGGCTTCAGTAGTTGTGGCCCATGGGCTCAGTAGTTGTGTTTCACGGGCTCTAGAGCTCAGGCTCAGTAGTTGTGGCGCAGGGGCTTAGTTGCTCCATGGCATGTGGAGTATCCCCGGGCCAGGGCTCGAACCCATGTTCCTTAGCATTGGCAGGCGGATTCTTAACCACTGAGCCACCAGGGAAGACCGAAAGAACGCTTCTTGCGGATGACGTGGTGGAAGAAGGCGCAGGACCCCGACCTACCTCCCGCCTCCCCGCCGGCCCCGCGCTTCGCCCTTCCCCAGTCCTCCTTCCTCTTCCCGCGCTGGGCAAAAGCAGAAGCGTCTCAAAGGCCGGAGGAAGCGGGCCCCGGAGCTCCAGGGCTTTCCAATGCGCCGGCGGTAGGGAGGTCCCTCCGCAGCCCCGCGCGGCGCCCGCTCCGGCCTCAGGGAGGCCGCCAGAGGGCGCTGTGGGGCAGACAGGCCGCGCCCCTTGAGAGCACTTGCTGCCCTTTTCAGATTTCCTTAGAAACGCGCCCAGTGATCTTGAGCCCAGCGGCGGAGACCCTCCCGGGGCTCCTAGCCCGGGGCAGGATTCCTGTCGGGCCCTGAGGGCAGGTCGTCTGTCCCACTGGCTGCTGCAGCTCCAGCTCCTCGAACAGAGAAGAATAAGTGCCATATTCACCAAAAATTGATTGAAAGCCTGCTAAGGCCAGGAAATGTCCTCGGCACTGATGATAAATGAGGGATCAAAACAGACAAAGCCACTACCCTTGTGAGGTTAATATTCTGTTGTGGAAGCGGGGAGGGGAGACAAGGAAGATAGGCAATAAACAAAATAGAAGCGTTAAAAACTAGTAAATAGGTGTCAGAAGGGGATAGATGCTATGGAGAAAAAGCAGAATAAGAGGGATATGGAGACGGAGACCTAGGGTGAGGTGGGGTTTCTTATTTTATAGAGGATGATTACAGAAGGCCTCTCTTATCTGAGGGAGACACTTCAGCGGATACCTAATGGAGGGGCCGAGGGCAGCCAAGCAGCTGTCTGAGGTAATAAGGAACACTTCACACTTGTGTTAAATGAATGAGTTCTCAAGGCAGGAGCCCACACTGGGTAATGGCCCCTCTGATGTGACCTAGGTCACACCTGTCTGCCCTACTTCATCCATCCATCCATCCGACCATTTCTGAGCAGTCCTCAGGCACCCTACCTTCTTTATGGTAGACCTTATGCTGGGTGTATTTCATTTCTATATCACCAAAACCCAGGATATGGAAAAGAAGACATAGTCCTTGGAGGAAAAAGAGGCCTTCATGGTGGCTCTGGTAGGATCAGAGAATGAAACAGCCTTCTTGGAAAGTAATTTGACAGCATCTCACTCTTAAATGTGGGCACCCTTTGAACCAAATTCTCAGTCTGGGACTCCAGGCCAGGCATCTCAGCATGGTGGTCAGGACCACTGGTTGGAACTAAACTGACTGGGTTTTAACTCCAGCAGCAACTCTTATCAGGTCTAGGACCCGGAAAATATTATTCATCTGTGCCTGAGCTTTCACCTCAGTAACATTAAGCTAATAATAATATTACCTAACTCATAAGATTTTTGAGAAAATACATCTCAAATGGTTTAGAGCAGTGCCTGGCTGATTGCCAGTGTTTGATACATGTTAGCTATTATTATTTGCTTAGGCAACTGTTTGCACAGAAGTGCAAATTGACCTGTTCACCAAAATGCTCTCTGCAGGATTATCCACATAGCTCCAGATTAGAGCAACCTCAGTAAATATCCAACAATAGGGAGATGACTAAGCAGATTATAGTGCATCCATTCTATAGAAGAAAATGTAATTTTAGAAAGATTGTGCTGGGATTTCTGTGGTGGTCCAGTGGTTAAGACTCTGTGCTCCCAATACAGGGGGCCTGGGTTAGATCCCTGGTCAGGGAACTAGATCCCGCATGCTGCAACTAAAGATCCCGCATACTGCAACTCAGCCAAATAAATAAATAAATAAATTTTTCTTTAAGAAAAGAAAGATTGTGCCAACGAGAGACATCATATCAGCAAGTCAGACCAAATGTCAGAAGGTGGTGAGTCTCTCGGTATGCTGGAATGTGTGTCAAGGAGGACTGGGGAAGACTTGTCTTTGGGGGTCTCTGTTCCTCTGATAAGAGCTATTTTGACATGTTACTTGAATAGTCAGTCAATATCAATCAAAATTTTAAAATGTACGTATCTTTTGACCCAGCAATTCTACTTCTAGGAGCTTATCCTAAAGATATACTTGCATATTTGCACAAAGACTCATTAACAAGAAGGTTTGTGACAGCACTGTCAAAGATAGAAAGAACATTATTGTCCATCAACAGAGGATTAGTTAAATAAATTATGATACATCCATCCCATGAAAGATTGAGCAGCCATTAAAGTTAAAGAAGCAGATCTATATGTGCTGATGTGGAAAAATCTCCAAGATGGGGCTTTCCTGGTGGCGCAATGGTTGAGAGTCAGCCTGCCGATGCAGGGGACACGTGTTCGTACCCCGGTCCGGGAAGATCCCACATGCCGCGGAGCGGCTGGGCCCGTGAACCATGGCCGCTGAGCCTGCGCGTCCGGAGCCTGTGCTCCGCAACGGGAGAGGCCACAACAGTGAGAGGCCTGCGTATCACTAAATAAAAAAAAACAAACAAAAAACTCCAAGATGCATTAAGTTAAAAACACAACATGACAACAATGAGATACCACTTTATACTCATTAAAATGGCTAAAATTAAAAAGACTGACAACACCAAACATTTGTAAAAATTTGGTACAACTAGAACTTATGCACTCTGCCAGTGGTTGTATAAAATGGCACGACCATTTCGGAAAACTGTTTGGAGGGTTGTGTTTGTTTGTCTGTTTGTTTTTATTTATTTATATTTGGCTGTGTTGGGTCATTGTTGCGGTGCGCAGGCTTTGTCTAGTTGCGGTGAGCGGAGGCTACTCTTTGTTGCAGCGCACAGGCTTCTCATTGCGGTGGATTCTCTTATTGTGGAGCACGGGCTCTAGGTGAGCAGGCTCAGTAGTTGTGGCGCGCAGGCTTCAGTAGTTGTGACTTGCAGGCTCTAGAGCGCAAGCTCAGTAGTTGTGGTGCGCGGGCTTAGTTTCTCCGTGGCATGTGGGATCTTCCCGGACCAGGGCTCAAACCCGTGGACCCTGAATTGGCAAGCAGACTCTTAACCACTGTGCCACCAAGGAAGCCCTGTTTGTTTGTTTTTAATAAAGTTAAACATGCACATAAGCAGAGACCTAGCAAATCCACTCCTAAGCATTACCCAAGAGAAATAAAAATATATGTCCTCGTATGTTGTACACAGATGTTGATAGCAACTTTATTTGTAATAGCTCCAAACTAGAAACAACTCAAATGTCCATCAGCAGATAAGTGAATAAATGGATTGTTGTATAACTTTTCAACTATAAAAATGGTGTTCTTGGGACTTCCCTGACGGTCCAGTGGTTAAAAATCTTAAAAAAAAAGAGAGATTAAAATATTCTCAGTCTTACAATGAGAGAAACAAAACTACGTAAAGCTGGTGATAGTCAACAATTATTTTTACCTAAAATTCACGGCAATTTCCTATGGCTAACATTAATACAAATTAAAACAACATTGAGGTACCAGTTTCATCCTTTCGTATTGACAAAGGTGCATGTTGGCAAAACTGTAAAGTAACACAGACCTTGAGGGCAGAAGGCTAACTCATACAATCTCTATGGAAGGTGATTCAGCAGTTTTCTCTCAAATGACAAATGTAAATACCCTTCGACCCAGCTATTCCTCCACTAGGAAATGATTCTACAGATCTACTCACATACTTGAAATGTACACAGTTGTTTGCCACATTGTTTGCAATCTCAAATGATTAGGAAGAAAATAAATGCTCGTCAGTTGGTAGACTGGTTAAATAAATTACCGTACATTCACACACAGGCACATACAACAAAGCAACAGTAAAAATAGAATGAAATGATCTCTAAGATACACTGATAGATTTTTTAAAACCATACACACAAGGCTCAGAACACTGTGTTACCATCTGGGTAAACAACTATAAATGTGTGCGTTATGGTATCTGGAAAAACTGAAGACGTTTGTTTTGCCTAGAAAGGGGACCTAGGGTGAACGAAAAACAGAGGTAGTAGGGAAACATTTCACTAAATATTGTTTTGTGCCTCTTGGATTTTGAACCCTGTGAATAATTACCCATTCAAAACAAACAACAAACAAAACAACCAGCCCTGGCAGGGCTCTCAGTATATCCTATCAAATACCTCACTCTAACCAAGGCATTAGCATAACAAGAATTAGAAAGATAGATAATCTCGGCAATTCAGGGTCCCTCCTCCAAAAGTCTGCTCTATTCTTGTTTTGTGTATTGTCCCGGGACATTCTGACTGGGCAAAGGTCTGTGGAGCCATTTGGTAACACTAGACTTAAGGTCTTAAGCAGATGCTAGTCTGAGCTTCCTGAGCTCCTGCTGGGCTGGCCCTGGCCCTTGAGGAATCAATGAGGCAGGAAGCCAGGGACCTGATGGCAGGAGCTTAGAGGCAACCTGGAGTCAAAACTAATCCAAGCTGGAGACTGAGTTCAGAGACAAGGTAGGAAAGCTGCAAAGTGAGACTGGGGAGCAGGCTGCCAAGAGACAACAGGCCAGCTAAGCCTGAGAAGGTGATCTGCAGTGGACCAGGAAGTCCTCCTGGGTCTGGGAGCCAAAGCGGAGAAGCAGGAGTGGCTCCATTAACCATCACTCCCAGGACCCACTTTTGTGCTTCCCATGCCTGCAACTCAGCTCTGCATGGTTGAAGGTTCTGGCCCCCAAAGGGGCTGTGTTCTTGCCAGGGGAACACAAGCAGGGTCCCACTGAACTACAAGCCACAGCTCCTCCTCAGGGTCCTGCCAATGCGAGGAGTCACCACCCTGGCCAGAGAAATTGACCCTGCCGAGCAGATGGCAGGTAGGACTGCTTTTACACCGTGACGGGGGTGAGGGCGTGGGAACCCACGTGATCCACATCAGTGCCCCTTGGTACTCCCTGTGAATGGACACGTGTAGCAACCCCGGCCTCAGATGCTTATGATTATATTGACTGAAAAAAATGCAAAAATTCTCAACCTAAAAGTTGAGAGTTATGTTTTATTTGGCAGACCTTATGAGGACTTCCAAGCCCGGCAGGCAGCCTCTCAAATAGCTCTAGGGACTGTTCCGAAGAGGAAGAGGGAGAGGAGGAACCAGGATATATAGGAGTTTTGCAACAAAGATCAGATAAAGAAAACCAGACACCAAGTTAATTTAGTGCTTTTCTATGTATGGGAAGATGCAAGAGTCAGGGCTCTTTGAAATCATTCCTTTGATATGCACCTTAGCTATGTAGGGCATGTATCCTGTTCTTCCCATCCCCAGTCCCCTCAGGGTTTGCCGTTGGGGGCAGCTGTAGTGGCTGATGGCTTGATGGCCAATATCCTTTGTTTGCTCCTATGGCAAGCAGCATTCTTAGTCCACAAGTAACAGGAGTCATACCACCAGGTAAGCTACAACCTGCAGAGGTGACCAATGAGGGTGAGTGAAATTTAGAGTAAGTAGTGGAGCAGAGAGAGGATAAGTACCAGTTGTAACCGAGACATCAGCTGCATGAACGGGGACTGTCGTTGTCCAATAAGCTCCTTCTGTTTCCCCTCAGAAAGAGAGACTTCCAGGAGCCAAGCAGGAGCTGCCCCCTGGACCTGTGGAGAAGAGAATTTGTACAGTGAAGTGGCCATGAGACTGTGCCTCTCATATCTCCATCCGCGGGAGTGTGTTTGACCATCACGACTTCCCTCAGGCCACTCACAGTCCGTGACTGAGCACAACAGGGTCCCCAAGGTGGGCCTGTACCCTGGAGACGTGGGACTCTGCTGACAGGCAACTTCAGCTCAAGGACCCCTCATCAGCAGAGCCAGAACGTTTTTAGAAGTGCACTGCCCTCTGAGACTTCGTGTTTACCCTCCGCCCTCCTCCCCTCTCCACCACACAGCCTGATGCTCTCCCAGCCTCTTCCTTCAGCTTCCTAACTGGTCCCCTCTCAGGTCTTTTCCCAGTGAATCTCTTGGGGTCTAACCTCATCTTTGCATCTACTTCTTGGAAGACCTGAACAAACACAAACGTTATTGCTATTGTGTTTAAAACATTGTTCTGAGCTTCTCGGCAACCAAAGGAAAAAGCCTGTATTATTGTGAGATAATCATTAGTGCTCTTCATCAAATAATTCCAGTTCCCCCACTTCCAGGCACATTGGTAAGATTGCTTCCTTGAAATAAGTTGCTCCAAGTCAGTAAGTTTCTTGGGATCCTTTTTATAACCTTAACCCAGCCTTTCCTGACTAGTATACATTGGTTCTTTTTATCTAATTCATTGTTTGCCAATAGCCACGCTACTGCCATTTTGGATCAGACTATTCTTTGCTGTGGGAGACAGAACTTTGCATTGTAGGATGTTTAACAGCATCACTGGCCTCCACTGACTAGATACCAGTAGCCCTCCCACAGTTGTGACAACCAAAAATATCTCCAGACGCTGGCAGATGTCACCTAGGGAACAAAATCACTGTCAGTTCAGAACCACTAACGTAACTAATAGCAGCAAAACTGTTCTTCAAAAAGAGATAAAGTTTAAAATGGAATTATATAAATGCTTAATGAAAACCAGACGGTAGGGACTTCCCTGGTGGTGCAGTGGTTAAGAATCCGCCTACCAATGCAGGGGACACTGGTTTGAGCCCTGATCAGGGAAGATCCCACATGCCACGGAGCAATTAAGCCTGTGTGCCACATCTACTGAGCCTGCGCTCTAGAGCCCGTGAGCCACAGCTACTGAGCCCATGTACCACAAGTACCGAAGCCCTCGTGCCTAGAGCCTGTGCTCCACAACAAGAGAAGCCACCGAGCACACTGCAACAAAGAGTAGTCCCTGCTCGCCGCAACTAGAGAAAGCCCGCACGCAGCAATGAAGGCCCAACGCAGCCAAAAATAATAAAATAAATAAAATAAATTTATATATAAAAAGAAAAAGACAGTAGAAAGAAGAGGAGAGGAAAGAAATAAAGAACAGGTACAACAAAGAAAAAACAGTTACCAGCATGGTGGATATTAATCTGATGATACCAATAATCACTTTATTTTATTTTTTTATTTTGACCATGCTGTGAGGCTTGTGGATCTTAGTTCCCCAACCAGGGATCGAACCCGTGACCCCTGTAGTGGGAGCGTGGAATCCTAACCACTGCACAGCCAGGGAATTTACCCCCAATAATCACTTTAAATGTGAATTGTCTCAAGCGAATGAGAAGGCAAGCCACAAACTGGGGAAAATATCTGGGAGCTCTCTGCTTTCTGCTCAGTTTTTGCTGTAAGCATAAGACTGCCATAAAAAATAAAGTATATTTTTAAAATAGTTAAAAAATGTAAGTGGGCTAAATACACAGATTAAAAGAAATTGGGCTTCCATGGTGGTGCAGTGGTTGAGAGTCCGCCTGCCGATGCAGGGGACGCGGGTTCGTGCCCCGGACCAGGAAGATCCCACGTGCCGCGGAGCGGAAGGGCCCGTGAGCCATGGCCGCTGAGCCTGCGCGTCATCTCCAAAATATATAAATGTTAGCGCAAGTTTATGTACCCGATGCACAGTGAGGCCAAACAAACCAAATGTCAGAGTTTGGAGCAGAGAAAGGTTTATTGCAGGGCCATGAAAGGAGACACGTGGTGGCTCATGCCCTAAAAAGCCCTGAGCTCTCTGAAGGGTTTCAGCAAAGCGTTTGTAAAAGCCAGGTGAGGGAGTGGGGGTCACAGGGTAAGTGATCAACTGGTACACACTTCTCTGATTGGCTGATGGTGAGGTAACCAGGCAGTGTCACAGAGGTTAACCTTATCAGTCCTTAGGCTCCAGGAGGCTATGTGCTCATGGTCATCAGGTAGTTAACATCTTCCATTTAATGGGGGGTTTTCACTTCTGTGAAACAACTCAGGAAATGTGCATCAAATACTGTTATCTAGGTACTTCAGAGAGGAACTAAAGCAGAGGATATGGGGGAAGGCCTGTCCCGGGAAGCCCCCATAGGGGCCTGCTCAGTTACACAAACAGCTCATGCAGCTCAATATCAAAAAAATAAAAAACCCAATCAAAAAATGGGCAGAAGATCTAAACAGACATTTCTCAAAAGAAGACATACAGATGGCCAAAAAAGCACATGAAAAGATGTTCAACATCACTAACTATTAGAAAAATGCAAATCAAAACTACAATGAGGTATCACCTCACACTGGTTGGAATGCCCATCATCAAAAAATCTACAAACAATAAATGCTGGAGAGGGTGTGGAGAAAAGGGAACCCTCCCATACTGTTGGTGGGAATGTAAATATTCTCCACTATGGAGAACAGTATGGAGGTTCCTTAAAAAACTAAAAATAGAACTACTGTATGATCCAGCAATCCCACTCCTGGGCATATATCTGGAGTAAACCATAATTTGAAAATATATATGCACCCCAATGTTCATAGCAGCACTATTTGCAATAGCCAGGACATGGAAGCAACCTAAATGTCTATCAACAGATGAATTGGTAAAGAAGATGTGGTGTATAAATAAACAATGGAATATTATTCAGCCATAAAAAAGAATGAAATAATGCCATTTGAAGCAACATGGATGGACCTAGAGATTATCATATTAAGTGAAGTAAGTCAGACAAAGACAAATAACATATGATATCACTTACATGTGGAATCTAGAAAATTGATACAAATGAACTTATTTACAAAACAGAAACAGACTCACAGATTTAGAAAACAAATTTACAGTTACCAAAGGGGAAAAGTGGGGGGGAGGGATAAATTAGGAGTTTGGGATTAACATATACACACTACTATATATAAACAGAAAATCAACAAGGACCTACTATATAGAACAGGGAACTCTTCTTAATATTCCGTAATGAACTATATGGAAAAAGAATCTGAGAAAGAATGGCTATATGTATGTGTATAACTGAATCACTGTGCTGTGCACCTAAAACTAACACAACATTGTAAATCAACTATACTTCAATTAAAAATAAAAATAAAATAAATAAAATTGAAAATACATAGATAGGAAAGAAGTGATAAATCTCCTTTGCAGAAGAATTCCAGATAATTTATATAGATATTCTCCTGTGTTATGGGTTGAATTGTGTCCCTCAAAAAGATATTTTAAAGTCCTAAACCCCAGAATTTCTGACTGTGACCTTCTTTGGAAAGAGAGTTGCGGGTGGAATCAAGTTAAGAAGACGTCATTAGGGTGGGCCCCAATCCAATGTAACTGGTGTTCGTATCAGAAGAAGAGAAGGCCACAAAGACAACAGGGGGAGAACACAGTGTGCCAGTGGAGGCAGACTGGAGTGATGCATCTACAAGCCTGGCAATGCCAAGGGTCGCCAGCAGCACCTGATGCCAGGAGAGAGGCATGGAGCAAATTCTCCCCTAGAGGCTTCAGTGAGAACATGTGGGAGAATAAATTTCTGTCACTTAAAGTCACCCATTTGTGGTACTTCGTTACAAAACCCTAGGAAACTAAATCATTCGTCAAGGAGCTAGAGCATAATTCCTCAGTCCTTAAGTGTGTGTTGGGCATAGTGATTTCCTTCCAAGGAGCACAGTGTGGAAAGGGGGAAATGAGTAACTTTCCAATGGAGAAACCTGACAGACACGACCTCAGCCAGGTGATCAAGGTCAGTATCAACAGAGATAACTCATGTTGGTAGTGTGCACCTTCATATGATACAATGAATATTGGACTGTATCTTTGTGGTCCTCCTCGCAAGAACCCATAACTCCAGTCTAACCGTGAGAAAAACACCAGACAAATTCCAACAGAAAAACATTGTACAAAAGGGACTCATGCTCCTCAAAATCGTCAAGGTCATCAAAACCAAGGAGAAATTCTCACAGCCAACAGGGGCCTTAGACATGATAACTCAGTGTAACTCAGTGTAATGGGATCTTGGATCAGAAAAAGGACATTAGGTAAAAACTAAGGAAATCTGAATAAAGCATGGTTAATGATTATTTATCAATACTGGTTCAATAATTGAAACAAATGTACCATATTAACCTAAGATGTTAATAGTAGAGGAAATTGGATATATGGGAACTCTCTGTACTAGCTCCTCCATTTGTATGTAAGTCTACAACTGCTCTAAAAAATAAAGTGTATTGAAATAAAATTTTTTTTTAATGACAAAAAATGCCAATGCTGCAAATATGTCAGTATTCTCCAAACTATAAAAGTCGACAGATTTTGTTTAGAAAAGAGATCACATTTTCTCTGGTGCTCACTCAAAGAAAATTTGGCATTGGCTCTTTATACCAGTGCTGGTGGTCGCTGTAACAGGGCCACTTGTCTTCTACTGAAACTTTGTGTTTTTTGTGCCAGGAGTGTTCCCTGTGTCACTTGATGACTGTAGATGAAAACTAAGGGCCAGAAAACCAATCTGACCAGGTGATCTCTTAGGAATATGCAGAAAATTCTAGGTAACACATAGAACTTGCTATGTAAGCATTTTAATTATAATGACTCTTTTTATCCTCACAATATCCTTATAGAATAAATATCATTAATTCCCCGTGTTACATTATGGAAACTAGGGCACAGAGAACTTTAATAACATGCCCAAATCATATAGCAAGTAAATAACCTAGCTGGGATTTGAACCCAAGCCAGCTAGCCCCAGACTCTGGATCTAGACATTATAGCATACTGTGGGAAGCCAAAATGTAATAGAGAATTTCATGATAACTTATGAAATCATGGGGAAAGGGTGGCTGGAGGGATTATGCAAGTCATAATAAACTATTCCAAACCTGTTACTTAGTACATTTGTATAGGAAGCATAACATAGGGATCAAATAAACTATACTTCAATAAAAATTATTTTAAAAAAGCAAAACATAGGGCTGAAAAATGTGGGCACTGGAACCAGGCTTCCAGAGCCTAAATCCCAGCTCTGCTACTTACTTGCTGTGTGAACAAAGCAAGTTACCTTCTGTGGTAGCCAGAATAACAGCCCCTCCAAAGATGTCCATGTCCTAATGCCCAGAAACTGTGAATATATTAGGTTATATAGCAAAGGAGAATTAAGGTTGCAGGTGGAATTAAGGTGGACTAATCAGCTGGCCTTAAGATACGGAGGTGGTTCTGGGTTATGCAGGTAGGTCCAGTGTAATCACAAGGGTCCTTAAAAATGGATGAGGGAGACTGAAGTGAGATTCAGTCAGAGTCAGAAGAGATGTGACAATAGAAGCAAGATTGGAGCGATGCTATATGAGAAGAACTCGACCCATCATTGCTGGCTTTGAAGCTGGAAGGTGACCATAAGCCAAGCAATGCAGGCAGCCACTAAAAGCTGGACAAGGTCAGGAAACAGATGTTTCCCTAGATCCTCCAGAAGTAAAGCAGCCCTGCCTACACCTTGATTTTAGTCCAGTGAGACCCATTTCAAACTTCTGACCTCCAGAAAGCTAAGATAATAAATGTGTTGTTTTAAGCCACTGAGTTTGTGGAGTTTTGTTACAGCAGCAATAGGAAACTAATACACCTCTCTATGCCTCAGTTTCCTCACTTATAAAACGGAGAAAATAAAATTATCTCATAGGGTTATGGTGATGATTAAAGAAAATACAGGTAAAACCCTTGGAAGAGGGCACAGTACATAGTAAGTTGCTCAAGAAATGCTAGAAAAATACTAAATATAAACAGTTGAGGGAAGGAACCACAGTGGATGCTAAAAATATTAGGTGAAATATTGGTCAGGAAGAGGATGTCACAATGGTGACCAAAGGTTACCCCATAGTTTACATACTCATTGCAAAAGGGGCAAGTGGCTTTATGATGGAGAAATCTGCAACCACCACCTAAGCTCAGTCTTCAAACATAACATCACCGAAGGTGGGACCCCAGACGTTGAGGTCCCTCCTGATAGGATGCAATATAAAGTACAACATTAACTTTGAAATACTTCTTACTAAAAAAAAGTTAATCTGAATCGAATCAAGCTACAGAGCTGACTTTTCATTTTAAGGAAATGCAAGGAATAGAGGAGGAAGTTAAATAGTAACGTGAAGAAACATTGAGATAAATCCTGTACGTGGGAACACTCTACAACTGTCCTTTTCTCTTCAGAACTATTGTGTCACGAACGGAAAAAAAAGGTTGTGAAGAGGTGGTTCTCGACTCTACCCGTCATGCAGGAACCCAGGCCTCTCCCATCGGTGATGCTGCCATGGTTCACACTCCTCCTATAAGGAAGGAGGAGGGGGCAGGATGTTGCGGGATGGCTTTAAATACCATGCCTTAAAGTGACATCCTTCAGCTGCCACCTACATTTCTTTGGCCATAACTTCACCTGGCCCGTACCTAACTGAAAGAGAGCTGGGAGATGTGCCTGGACTCTTGGAAAGGTCAAGAAAGGGGTATGGTGACCATCCAACCAGACTCTCCACACACGTTAACACCACTTACCCCCACTAATGCAGCGCTCAGCGTGGTCCCTGCCAGGCAGTCGTAAGCCGTGCACACCTTCGGTGTCGTGGTATTCCTCGCTCTGAGACGGACCAGCAATCCAGGGTCCTCCCTTCCCCCTTCACCCCACACAGCCAGTCAGTCACAAATCTGACTGGCTTTACATATCTCTAAATAGCCTTCACCTCTCCCACTGCAACTGCCAGAACCTAGTGCAACAGCCTGTGGTCTGGCCTCCCTTCACGCAAGGATCCTGCTCTTGGAGGAGCGGGCGGGAGGTGGGACTATATTCTTGTAACAGGCGGCAAGTGAGCAAATAAATGGGCAAGACAACTTGCTGTGAATAAGCCAGAGACTGAAATGGTAAAGAATGACTCTGCGGGGTGAGGAGGAAAAGCGAACTTACATCGGGCTGTCGGGGAAGGCTGAACTGAGGAGGTAGCTGTGGCAGAGGGAGTCATCCAGAAAAGCAATATTCCTATTTCTGTGTGCTGTCGCAGAACCCTGCCACTCCCCCTTCAAGTGGTACAGCCTGTGTTTCTGCCACTGGAACTTGCACAGGTGTTTCTTTTTGTTTGGTTGGGTTTTTTTTAATATTTATTTATTTACTTTTTGGCCGCGCAGCGTGTGGGATCTTAGTTCCCTGACCAGGGATGGAACCTACGCTCCCTGCAGTGGAAGCCCGGAGTCTTAACTGCTGGACCGCCAGGGAAGTCCCTGGACAGGTGTTTCGACTTGCAAAATTAATAAAGTACAATAGAAGTGATGCTATGTGACTTCTTAGGCTGGGTCATAAAAGACATCACAGCTTCCACCTGACTCTCTTGGTACCCCGTGAACAACCAAGGTCCCTTGCCTTCAACCCTGGTTTAACTAACAGACGACTGCCAGCCCCAGTGTGCCAGCCATGAAAGTAGTGAGCCATCTTTGAAGCAGATCCTCAGATCTTGGTTGATTTGCCCCAGCTGTTGCCATGTGGAACAAAAATGCATCTTCCTCATCAAGCCCTACCCATATTACAGATAGATAATAAGCGAAATAGATAACTGCTGTTCTAAAGCCACTGAGTTTGGGGGTGTTTCATTAGGGAGCGATAGTACTGAGTTAAGTTCTAAATACTAAGGAACCAGCCATGAAGAAATCTTCACAAAGCATTTTAAGCATTGCTAACAACAAATCCCATGGCTCTAAGGCAGGAACAAACTTGGCACACTGAAGGAGCCGGTAAGGCCATGTGGCTGAGGGGGAGAGTAATAAGACGTGTGGCTGGAGAGGAAGGCTGGAGCCATATCGTGCAGAGCCTCGCGCACTGTGGTAAGAAGTTTGAAATGTATCAGATGTTCTGTGGGAGCCTTTGGAGGGTTATGAGCAGAACAATAGTGGGATGGGCTTGTGTCTGAAAGATGGCTCTGGCTGCTCTCGGCCGGGGGGGGGGGGGGGGGGTGATCTACAGCAGGACAAGAGTAGAAGCAGGAAGACCAGTTAGCACATCACTGCAGTTGTTCAACACGAACACAACGGTCACTAAGCGGTGAAGAGAAGAAAATAGATTCTGGGCATATTCTGTAGACACAGCAGGCCTTGTTCTTTTTTTGTTTTGTTTTGTTTGTTCTTTTGTTTTTAATGAATTTTTTTTTTTAAGTATAGTTGATTTACAAAGTAGTGTTAATATCTGCTATACAGCAAAGTGATTCAGTTTTATATATATATATATATATATATATATATAT
>NW_006791360.1:879388-921677 GCF_000442215.2 Lipotes vexillifer | reverse complement strand
TATATATATATATATATATATATATATATATATATATATGCACACACACGTATACCTTTTATTTTATTTTTTTAGTTTTAAATTTTTGATTAATTAATTAATTTATTAATTAATTAATTTATTTTTGGCTGCGTTGGGTTTTCGTTGCTGCGCACGGGCTTTCTCTAGTTGCAGTGAGTTGGGGCTACTCCTCATTGTGGTGCGCGGGCTTCTCATTGCGGTAGCTTGTCTTTGTTGTGGAGCACGGGCTCTAGGCACACGGGCTTCAGTAGTTGTGGTGCATGGGCTCAGTAGTTGTGGCTCACAAGCTCTAGAGCACAGGCTCAGTAGTTGTGGTGCACGGGCTTAGCTGCTCTGTGGCATGTGGGATCTTCCCGAACCGGGGATCAAACCCATGTCCCTGCATTGGCAGGCAGATTCTTTTTTTTTTTTTTCTTTTAAAAACATTTTTTTTATTATGAAACATATCATACACACAGAGAATTATTTAAAACTTACATGTTCAACTTCACAACTAGGTATAAAATAAACACCCTTGCCACTATCACCCAGGTCAAGGTAAGAGCATGGCCAGCAGTCCAGAAGCACCCCCAGTTATAATTATTTTTCAGTTGAATTAGTTGTCAACACTTCAGATTCAGGAGATTTTATATGAAAACCCACTTTCTGGCCAATGCAGTCGCACTGGGCCCACATCCAGCAGGCAGATTCTTAACCACTGCGCCACCAGGGAAGTCCCTATACCTTCTTTTTTAAAACATTCTTTTCCATTATGGTTTATCATAGGATATTGAATATAGTCCTCTGTGCTATAAAAGGACCTTGTTGTTCATCCATTCTGTATATAAAAGCTCACCTCTGCTAACCCCAACCTCCCACTCCATCCCTCCCCAACCCCCTCCCCCTTGACAACCACCACCAGTCTGTTCTCTATGTCTGTGATTCTGTTTCTGTTTCATAGACAGGTTCATTTGTGTCATATTTTAGATTCCACATATAAGTGATGTCATATGGTATTTGTCTTTCTCTTTCTGACTTGCTTCACTTAGTATGATCATCTCTAGTTGCATATACAGTACGCCTTGTTGATACACAGGATGAGAGGTGAGGGATAAGGAGAAATGAAGGTGAACTTCTAGGTTTTTCTCTTAAGCAGTCAGGTGAATAACACTGCTACTGGCTGGAAGGGGAGGGCTTGGGGAGGAGCAGGGTTGGGGTGGGGAAACTTCCCTTTCCCTCAGGATATCCAGTTTCAGTGTGGTTGTAGAAAGAATTTCAAGCTGCTTAAACAATGCTCACTAAGTTATGGGGAGGTGAGTATAGAGCTTCCGGGTCTGGTGGGGTTGGAGATTCTGATTACTTGACTTTCCTTAAGAACTCCTTTCTGTTTGTTTGCCTGTATAGCTTTAAGATCCTCCATGCAGAGTGTGGTTATTATAATTACTATGGCAAAGATCCCAGCTGGAAGCTAAAACACACCCAGAGGAGGAAATTGAACTCAACATGTAGGGGACCCAGCCAAGCACTTTCCCCAAACCGGATTCCATTAGCTAGTCTGGAGAGGAGTCCCTGAGTGACCACGAGAAGGGGACCAGGCCTTAGGTGCCTACTGGAAGAAAGGCTAAGAAGAGTCAGGGGAAAGAAGGATGAACTTCTGGAAGGGCTCTTAACATAGGCAGAAGACCCAGACTGTTGGAAGCAGCTGCTGGGTCTCCTATGGGGAGAGGGAGGAGACGGGGACATGGGGCTGCCCAGCAGCAGAGGAAGCAATCTCAGGCCAAGCCACACCTAGATGCCTTCCTTAACTTTCCTCTCCAGCCCGAGTTCCAGGAGCTTGCCCGATCCACTCAATTGCCTCCCTCATTGGAGGCATCTCTGAAGCTCAGAAGGAAACTGCTCTTCACCTGGTCTTCGGTGAGGGTCATTCACCTCCAGGCTTCATGGAAATCACCTCACGGGACCCCAGGTTGGATGGGCCAACAGAGGGAAACAGGGTATCCAGCCAGGCTCTCTATACAGGCAAAGGATAGGCAATCACAACAGCAGGGACAAGGACACTCAGTGACCTGGATTGTCTTTGCTGATTCCCACTCAGAGTCCCAATTCTACCGATTCCCTTCTCCTGTGTTTTTCAAGTTTGCTTCAACTTTCCGCCCCGTTGTCTCCTCCATGGGCCCACAGTACTTGCTGCCCAAGTACTGCTTCTTCCCACTCTCTCTCCAAAATATGGTAAAAGGTCTCAAGCTTAACCATGACCATCAAACAGCCAAAGATAACGCATACCTGAGAATTGTTTCATTTATTCATTCAACAATTATTTATTGAGGTCCCACCATGGGTGACTGTTAAGGAAGTTATTGCAGTAATCCAAGTAAGAGATGATGGAGACTTGGACCGGTATGGTAGTAGTGGAGGTGATGAGAGGTGGTTGGATTCTGGATATATTTTGAAAGATAGAGCCAACAGGATTCCCTGATGGATTGGTACGAGAGACAAAAGAAGAGAAAGATGCTTCCAGGTTTTGGGCCTAAGCATCTAAAAGGGTGGTGTTGCCATTTTCTGAGAGAGGAAAAAGAGCAAGACAAGCAAGTTGAAAGGACTAAATCAAGAGCTTGATTTTTGGACATATTAAATTTGAGATGCTTATTTAGACATTCCAGTGGCAATATTCAGTTAGCAGCCTGGAGTTCCTGAGAAAGGTTCAGGCTGGAGATAAAAATTTTCAAAACCTTATCCTGCCTTACTCTGCTCATAAGCAAAAAGAAATGCTGGAATCAGAGGGAAACTGCAGAATTTCAACCAACAAATAGCAGGAAGCATAACACCAACCAAGATATCTAGAAATGTTGTGGTTGGCATTGTCTAACAGAGTTGGTGAGCACCTTCTCTCAGAGACCGAATGAGATCATGTATCTAGAGTTCTAATCTCCTATACAATGGGCACCATCACTGAAAGTGTCTGCAGTGGTCCCCTGCCCATAGAGACTGATGTAGGAATAATCTTACCCCCCTAAAATGGAAATGGACCAATGGCCTTTACTAGGTCTCTTCTCTTCCAAGGTCAATATCACTATTTAAAACCAAACACCCTTTCCTCCCTCAATAAACTTTCTCCTCTCTTCCTTCACCTTGGCCTATCCCTTCTCCTACTTAGAAAATAAAAGCTACCATCCACATTAATGAGGACAAACAGAGGGTAGGGGTAAGGGAGTAGGGAATAGGGCATGACCATACCTAGCAATAACCAACCTTAAATTCTTGTTATGTGTATTTTATTTTATTTTAATTTTTTTGTTTGTTTGTTTTTGGGTTTTTTTGCGGTACGCAGGCCTCTCACTGTTGTGGCCTCTCCCGTTGCGGAGCACAGGCTCTGGACACACAGGCTCAGCGGCCATGGCTCATGGGCCCAGCACCACCAGGGAAGCCCTAATTTTTTATTTTTGTCTGGATTGGGTCTTCTTTGCTGAGCACGGGCTTTCTCCAGTTGCAGTGAGCGGAGGCTACTCTTCATCGCGTTGCCCGGGCTCCTCACAGCAGTGGTCTCTCCTGTTGCAGAGCACAGGCTCCAAGCGCACAGGCCCAGTAGTTGTGGCTCACGGGCTCCAGAGCACAGGCTCAGTAGTTGTGGCACACAGGCCCAGCTGCTCTGCTGCATGTGGGAGCCTCCCGGCCCGGGGATCGAACCCATGTCCCCTGAGTTGGCAAGCGGACTCTTAACCAATGCGTCTCCAGGGAAGTCCCTGTTATGTGTATTTTAAAAAAAAATTGTTTTTTCAGCTTCTCGAATTTATTTGGATTTGCTTCTTTTTTTTAAAATGTATTTTATTGAAGTATAGTTGATTGACAATGTTGTGTTAATTTCTGCTGTACAGCAAAGTGATTTAGTTATACATATATGTACATTCTTTCTCATATTCTTTTCCATTATGGTTTATCATAAGATATTGAATATAGTTCCCAGTGCTATACAATAGGGCCATTTTGTTTATTCTTTGTATAATAGTTTGCATCTTCTAATCCTAAACTCCCAATTCAACCTTTCCTCAACTCCCCCTCCCCCTTGGCAACCACAAGTCTGTTCATTAAAAATTTTTTTTAAATTATTGTTTTGTTTTAAGATATTTGCTGTCAACGTAATTGTCCTTTTATTGTGCGTTATTTGTTTTTCTTTCTGGATGCTTGGGTGTTCTTTCATCCTCTTGGATTTTTTTTTCAATTTATTTTAATTTATTTATTTTTGGCTGTGTTGGGTCTTCGTTTCTGTGCAAGGGCTTTCTCCAGTTGCGGCAAGTGGGGGCCACTCTTCACTGCGGTGCGCGGGCCTCTCACTGTCGCGGCCTCTCTTGTTGAGGAGCACAGGCTCCAGATGCGCAGGCTCAGTAGTTGTGGCTCATGGGCCCAGTTGCCCCATGGCATGTGGGATCTTCCCAGACCGGGTCTCGAACCCATGTCTCCTTCATTGGCAGACAGATTCTCAACCACTGCGCCACCAGGGAAGCCCTCTTGGATTTTTTTAATAGACTTTATTTTTCAGAGTTTTAGACTCACAGCAAAATTGAGTGGAAAGTACAAGGAGTTCCTATTTACCCCAGACCTCTACACACACACAGACTGTCTTTACTATCAACATCAGTCACCAGAGTGGTAGGTACATTTGTTACAATCGATGAACCGCCATTAACACATCATTATCACTCCAAGTTTATAGTTTACATCAGGTTTCACTCTTGGTATTGTACATTCTATGAGTTTGGACAAATGTATAATGCTATGTATCCACCATTATATTATCATACAGAATAGTTTCACTGCCCTAAAAATCCTGTGCTTCACCTATTCATCCCTCCCTCCCCAATAACACCTGCCAACCACTCATCTCTTTACCATCTCAATGGTTTTGCAAAACTTTTTTGCATTCTTCTGGAATGTCATATACTTGGAATCATACAGTATGTAGCCTTTTCGGATTGGCTTTTTTCACTTAGTAATATGCATTTAAGTTTCCTCCATATCTTTTTACAACTTGATAGCTTACTTCTTTTAGCACTGACTATTCCATGTATTAATGTACAATGTACACATTGTGTGATGTACCATTGACTACTTACCCATTTACCTACAGTCTTCAGTAGTTGATCATGCATCTGTGTTGCTCTCAAGATGGTATTAATATAGTCTCCCTGTCTTCAATCTTCTGCAGTTTCCCTATAAAGACTGTAGGTTTGGGGAATTCCCTGGAGGTCCAGTGGTTAGGACTTGGAGCTTTCACTGCAGTGGCCTGAGTTCAACCCCTGGTCGGGGAACTAAGATCCTACAAGCCATGCAGCACAGCAAAAAAAAAAAAAAAAAAAAAGTCTATGAGTTTGGATTTATTTTTATTCATTTTTATTCTTGAGATTCATTCTGATTTCCAAACCAGAGAGTTCATATTTTTCACCAATTCTGGAAAGTTTCTCAGGCATTTTGTGTTTGAATAATATCTCTTTTCTATTTTCTATATTCTTTTCTTCTGGAGCCCAGTTTTCTATGTGTTAGACCTCTCATTGCAGCATTCATGTTTCCTAACATCTCTTTGTTTCTCTGTTTTGCATTCTGAATAATTTCTGCAGCTACATCTTCTAGTTTATTAATTCCCTCTTCAGTTATATCTAATTTGCTTTTTGACTTGTTCATTTGGTGTTTTATGTTTTTTAATTGTAAAAACACATAACTTAAAATTTATCATCTTAACCATTTGTTAGCATACACTTCAGTAATGTTAAGTGTGTTCACATTGTTTTGCAACCAATCACCAGAACTTTTCCATCTTGCAAAACTGAAACTTTAGGCCCATTAAACAACAACTCCCTGCATTCCCCTCCCCCTGGCAACCACCATTCAACTTTCTGTCTCTATTAATTTAACTAATTTAGATACCTCATATAGGTGAAATCATACATACAGCATTTGTCTTTTTGTGACTGGCTTATTTCACATAGCATGATATACTCAAAATTCATCCATGGTGTAGCATGTATCAGGATTTCTTCCTCTTTAAGGCTGAATAATCCTCCATTGTATGTATATGGCACTTTGTTTATCCATTCATTAATTAGTAGACACTTGGCTCGCTTACACATTTTACCCATTGTGAATAATGCCACTATAAACATGCGTGTGAAAATATCTCTTTGAGACCTTGCTTTCAATTCTTCCAGATACATACGTACTTCCAGAAGTGAGTTTGCTGGATCGTATGGTAATTTTAGTATTAATTTTTTGAGGAACTGCCATAATGTTTTCCACAGAGGCTGTAACATTTTACATGTCCTGCCAACAACGCACAAAGCTTCCAATTTCTCCATGTCCTCATCAACACTTGTTACAAAGCACAACTGTCCTGGATCAACAAACACAGACAATTTTGAAATTCCTCAGTTTTGAGGGAAGTCTCCAACCACCCCGTTTGTGGTTAATTGTTCATTGGCCAACCTGAGCTATTGACTCCTAAATGGGGAGTTTCATGGATGTGTGACAATAACTAGTGGGAGAGTGTTTCCCCACAGCTTCTGGAGATCAGTCCCCAGGGAAACCTGAGAATACAACTCTGGAGAAGAGTTGGGGGAGGAAGTGACTCCTGTTCAGCTGTGGACCACAGCTACCTCCTCAGGGTGACCAGAGATTAGCAGGTCCTTTGAACAGGTTTCTCTATTCCCTTCCATCCCAAGGACAAGAGTTCCTCTGCCCTTGTCAGAGAATAGACACCCGCTGTGTTCATCTAGAGGAGGATCCTAATCAAAGAATATTCAGCCTTTAGAAAATGGAATGAACTCCCTGGTGGCCCCATGGTTAGGAATCCACTTCCACTGCAGGTGGCACGGGTTCAATCCCAGGTCATCCTACAAGCTGCCTGGCGTGACCGCCCCCCACCCCCACCCCACACACACACAAAGGAAAGAAAAAGAAAATGGAGACTTTCTTTGGTGGAAAGAAAGCTGCACTGAGAATCTGCAGCTCAGAACCGTGGATTTCAGTTCTGCTCCTTTGGCTCAGAGGCTGTGTGACAGGAAGTAAAGTTCCTCCAGGAATTTCCTTTTTCATGGAATACAACTCACTCACCCGCTCTGGACCCAAGCGGGAGACAGTGGCTCTCAGAATGCTCTGAATGCTTGTTCTGGTTCAAGTGTGCCTTGTTCTTTTAGCATTCATATAGAGCAGTGAAAAGTCCAGCTTTATGAGAAATCTTCATTACTACGTGGTTCCTTCCACCACATTAAGCCAGGCAAAAATATGACCATGTGTGATCCCTGCTCAGGGAAGTGCATAGAAATGAAATGACTTGTGCTACAGTAGTGAGACTACTGGGTGGGAAGGGGGAGAGTTATGGGGGCATGAGAGTTTCTTTTTTAAAAGTTAGCTCAACCTTGTTGTTATAGTTTCTATTTAATGGTAATATTTAAACACAAATTAAAAATTATTCAAGTCTTATAAATAAATTATCCCAGCTTATGTAAGGGAGCAAAATGTGAAAAACCCACTCACCTACACTCCACCACTCAATAATTTATTGCCTATGGCAGTAGGCTGGGTACCCCAGGAAATAGACTGTCAGACAAACTTGTGTGCGGGTGGGTTATTGGCAAGTACTTTCAGAAACATCTGTGAGGGAATGAGAGAAGCGAGACGCGGCCAAGAGAGAAGTTAGGTTGCCAAGTAGTAGCAGGTTGCAACAGAGGCTGCAGCAATCCCTGGGGGAGCTCTGAAGCTAGGGTTGCCCTTCATAACTGTCCCAAACTGAAGCAAAGAAGATATGCATTTGTACTGCATAAGAACAAGTAATTACGGCTTCCCTGGTGGCGCAGTGGTTGAGAGTCCGCCTGCCGATGCAGGGGACACGGGTTCGTGCCCCGGTCCGGGAAGATCCCACATGCCGCGGAGTGGCTGGGCCCGTGAGCCATGGCCGCTGAGCCTGTGCGTCCGGAGCCTGTGCTCTGCAACGGGAGAGGCCACAACAGTGTGAGGCCCGCGTACCGCAAAAAAAAAAAAAAAAAAACACTTAAAAAAGGAAAAGGTAGGGACTTCGCTGGTGGCGCAGTGGTTAAGAATCTGCCTGCCATTACGGGACACATCGGTTCAAGCCCTGGTCCGGGAAGATCCCACATGCCACAGAACAACAAAGCCCGTGCTCCACAACTACTGAGCCCACATGCCTAAAGCCAGTGCTAAAAATAAATAAATAAATAAATGGAAAAGGTAACACCTACTGGTAGAAAGGATATAAAGAAAACTGAATCACTTTGCCCTGTACAGCAGAAATTAACACAACATTGTAAATCAATGATATGTCAATAAAAAAGAATAATTATTTTTTAAAAAGAAGAAAAATCAGCTGTAACCTCATATTAAAAGAAAAATCTGGGGCTTCCCTGGTGGCAGTTGTTAAGAATCCGCCGGCCAATGCAGGGGACACAGGTTCGAGCCCTGGTCGGGGAAGATCCCAAATGCCGCGGAGCAACTAAGCCTGTGTGCCACAACTACTGAGCCTGTGCTCTAGAGCCCACAAGACACAACTACTGAGCCCGTGCGCCTAGAGCCCGTGCTCCGCAACAAGAGAAGCCACCGCGACGAGAAGCCAGCTCACTGCAATGAAGAGTAGCCGCCCACCCCCCCACCCCCCGTCACCGCAACTAGAGAAAGCCCGCGCACCAACGCAGCCAAAAATAAATAAAATAAATCAATTTTAAGAAAAGAAAAATCTGTCAACATTTTAATGTTAATCTTTTCAGCTCCTTTTCTATGTATGAATAATTTTGTGTGTGTGTGTGTGTGTGTGTGTGTGTGTGTGTGTGTGTGTTACGCGGGCCTCTCACTGTTGCGGCCTCTCCCGTTGCGGAGCACAGGCTCCGGACGCGCAGGCTCAGCGGCCATGGCTCACGGGCCCAGCCGCTCCGCACATGTGGGATCTTCCCGGACCTGGGCACGAACCCGTGTCCCCTGCATCGGCAGGAGGACTCTCAACCACTGCACCACCAGGGAAGCCCTGTATGACTAATTTTTTAACCTAGTTGACAGACTGAATGGTATTCAAATTCTGTTTATCCTTCTTTCTTTAACTTTCTCTGGAGCTTATCTCTAGTCTGGAATTCTCCCTCTTCCTTTGAAGTCACTATCTTCATTCAAGCTCTGCCTTTGGGTGAAAGACAAGGCCACTAGCTCAGGAAGGACTTTCCCTTGCTGATGACTTGAAACTCCAGATCCTAGCCCCAGGGCACAGGAATGGCCCAGCAGGAGCCACTATCTTCAGACTGCTCTGAGGCAAGCAGGAAGAAAAGGCATTCCAAGGTGCAGGACTGATTGGGCTTGAGGATCAGAAAAGGGGACTGAGGATCCCCTGGCTGTGGCTAACATTGATTATTGAAAAGAGCTACTCAAAAGACAACAGTTAGTAAAAGAAGTCTCCCCAGGTGAGACTGGTCACTGCTTCTGCCAGGATCAGGACCCCACAGTCTAAACTTTGCTCCCTTTAATCGGGTTGTAAGGTGGTGTGAACCTGAATAAGGGCGTTTATTGCACCATGAGCTCTGGCAGTCAGGGATTCCTTACACTTGAGCCTAATTCAGGAGGGAAAGTGTTTACCTAGACCACAAGGGCAATCTACATTTCTGGTTTAGAAAAGACCCTTGGAAAATGCTCCTTTAAACTTAACCGCAGGAGGAGTAGGCCAACCTTCGGTCAGAGTCTTAGTCAAAAAACTACTCCTTAGGGATTCCAGCTGCGCCTGCGCAGGACTGCATCTGCTGGGGTGCGCAGAACCTGCACCTCGGTGAGCGAGCGGGCCCTGACGTCTGGAGGAGGAGCCACCAGTTACGCTAGCATCTGAACTTTATATAAAAGTGATCTTGTACACTATGGGATAAGAATCCATGGATAAATTTATAATCAGAGGAAATAAACATTTAGTATACAAGAGTCAATAAGGAGATGAAAATCCATTACAGAACCAAAAATGAAAGTTACCGGGATTGTTTCAAAATCCCTTAACAGTAATCATTTTGCAATAGCTTCATATATCAAATCATTATGTTGTATACCTTAATATAATGCAATGTTATGTCAGTTATAGCTCAGCAAAACTGGGAAACAATAAAAAATAAAATCCCCTTTGGGAATTCTTTGGTGGTCCAGTGGTTAGGACTCCTCACTTTCACTAACGAGGATGTGGGTTCAATCCCTGGTCCAGGAACTAAAATCCACCAGCCGGCCAACATGCCCCCCCACCCCCAAAAAAATCCTCTGGTCCTCTGCTGTCACAATCTAGACCCTAGAATATTTTAGAAGTTCCTACAGCAAACATACTTGCTGATTTATAAATGAACACTATGGCAGTAATATTGTCTTTGCAATGGCCAAGGTCTTCATGATTAAGGTTTGGACCTGCCACCTCTTTACATCCCCTGCTCTTCTGAAGCTTCATAAATGTTTTTGGTTGATGGCAAAGCTGTTGAGTTTCAGTAGGCAAATCTGATTATTCTCCCGAAGGAGTGGGGAAAAGGCACAAATAACTGACTCCATGAATATATTTGATTTTGAAATATAGTGTGATAATTTTATGATAAGTTCGCCTTGGTATTCACTTTACTAGTAGTTCCTGAGCATAAATTAATTACTAGGAAGCTGCAAGGGTCCCTAGAAGATTCTTTCAATAGGAAGTTCCTCTCACTGCCCCCTTGGGGCATGTGACAGAAGCTCTGCCAATCAAATGCTGTCTTCCAGGGCTTTGATATTTCAACAAACAGGAGAGGAGGGGTATAACCTTTGGTCTCAGTGGACTAAGAGTGGGGTAGAGCTCTAAAGACCAAAGGAATTTACTGTCCATATAGTAAACTGAAAAAGGGACACGAGGATTCAATTCCCTCATTAAATTATTCATTTCACAAACATTTACTGAGCATGCAGTGTGTGCCAGGCATTGTACTAGATGTTTGCACATACTCATTTCATTTAACAGACGAAGACAGATTCAAAAACTTTCAAGAAACTTGCACAAGGTCACACAGCCAGGCGAGGATCCGGGCCCCTGAGTCCATTCTACTGCTTTATCTTCTATTCCACAGTTTACACCAAGGCTTGCTCACATCTAGTTTTAGGGGTAAAATGAAAGAAAAACACCAAACAGATTCTTTTTAAACAGATGAGGCTGACTTAAAAAGTAGAATTAACTTTATTTCAAGTGAGTATTAAAACTTATGTACAGTCCCTGAGAACACATGGCTGGTAGGGGCGGAGACCGGAAGGGAGATTTCCCAGGAAAGAATGGGTGAGGCCACACGCACACACACCAATACACACAAAACAGAATTCTCCCCCATCAGAAGGGATGAACCTCAAACAGCCAATAGAAAGCTGATGGTTGAGGTGCTTGGAATGAAAACGGTAAACAGTTAGCCTGCCAAGTGAAAGAAACCCAGCTCTACTAGCTTAGACGACCACATAAACAGCCTCAAGGGCAATGGCAAGTAAGACTGACTCTCTCTTTCTCCCCTTCCTTTTCTTGTCTGTGCATCTCTCTGTAGGTCAACCACTTTGTCTCAGTCAAGTTTCTACAAGTGAATGGAACAATAGCTGTTGGCAGTTTTCAGACTGCACCTCCCACCCAAGAAGAACTTTACTCCTTCCCCTAGTGCCAGTTCAAACATCCTGGTGTTTGCCAGGATGACTGCCAGAGTGTGTGTGTGTGTGTGTGTGTGTGTGTGTGTGTGTCATTAGCAGTGAGGGAGGGGGAGGCAGCCAGTGGTGATAATTATCCAGGAGAAATGGGGAGATATGAGCCTGCAATGAAAACATTAAATGTCCTCCACATGGAGTTATCATTCTAATTAGCCTCTGTTCTTTCTGGTTATAATTGCAGCATTGTCTCCACAAGTTCAGGAAAGATGTGGCTGAAACAGGAGGTTAATCAGCTCAATTGTATCCTTCATCTACATTTTTTTAAATTTATTTATTTAATTAATTTATTTTTGTCTGCGTTGGGTCTTCATTGCTGCGCATGGGCTTTCTCTAGCTGCGATGAGCGGGGGCTACCCTTTGTTGCGGTGTGTGGGCTTCTCATTGCGGTGGCTTTTTTTTTTGGCAGAGCACGGCTCTAGGCGCACGGGCTTCAGTAGTTATGGTTCATGGGCTCAGTAGTTGTGGCTCGCGGGCTCTGGAGCGCAGGCTCAGTAGTTGTGGTGCACGGGCTTAGTTGCTCCGTGGCATGTGGGATCTTCCCTGACCAGGGCTCGAATCCATGTCCCCTGCATTGGCAGGCAGATTCTCAACCACTGAGCCACCAGGGAAGCCCCCTCATCTACATTAACAGCATCATTATTTTCATTTATGGGTCTATTCTGTTGATTAGCTTTTATATCTATTAGCTTTGATGGACTGTAACATATGGAAATTTGAGTGTGCTGATCATCTCTGATAACCATCCTAGACTTTTCTGTAGATTTTCTTTCTATATTGACTCAACTTCTATTTCTGTATGTGGCCCATTAACAAAAATAATTCCAAAGACTTAAATATAACATTTCAGAATTGATTAAGCATGTTATATCCCAGTAGATAGATTCAAACCGATGTTTGCTTGCAAAAGAATTCATTAGACTGTATAGCAAAGGGAAATACATCCAATCTCCTGGGATAAACCATTATGGAAAAGAATATTTTTAAAAATGTATATATGTGTATAACTGAGTCACGTTGCTCTATAGCAGAAATGAAGCACAACATTGTAAATCAACTATACTTGAATTAAAAAAATAGATTAGAGCCCTATATTTGCATTTGCCTCCTCATTTAGCATAGGAAAGAAAGGGGGGAGCAAATTGGGGTGGGTGTGTGGGCTGGATTGACTCCCTGCCTTATCACACACCCTGTGACCTTGGGTACGTCCTTTAGTCATTTAAATTTCCTTTCCATTCTCTCTGAAATGGTTAACATCACCAACTTAGGGATATTGGGAGGAGTAGAGATAACAGATGCTTAGCACAGGGTATGGGAGGCTTAATAAATGGTGCTTAATGATTTTAACCAAAGCCATTCTCCTACAATGCCCTGAGAGATCTTTATCCCAGGTTGGGAGGACTCAGCAGTGCTCCACTATACACTCACCCACCTGTCCAAGATACATAGAAAGCGATCAATCATCAGTTTACTGGGATATTCCCTCTCTGAGTCCAAATTGCCCTGCATGGCTCATGGTCCATTTGATCTTCCTATTGCACTGCTGTATGACATGGCTTTGCATTGTTAACTCAGACTGTTAACGCTTACATTGTACAATATTTCACCAACAGTTGCCAAACTGACCTCATTTCCTGCCAAGTTAACCTCATTTCCGTTTTTGATAAGGTTACTAAACTGAACGGATCCTGAGAATACTGCAGACAGTATTATCTGGGTTCTGCCAGGGGGATGATAAGGTCCTGTGGTGTCTCTGTGGCCAGGATGGCCAAAACAGTAGGGAGACAGTGTAGATAGCAGGAGTCATACTGGCTGGGCAGTTCCTCCAGCAGCCCTTTGATCAGACCAAGAAGTTTGGTTGTGGGAAGTAGGTAGGTACAGAGAGGTCAAGCTGGGAATAAGAACCGAAGCGGTCATGAAAAATATCCTCCAAAATCTAGAGTAGGAAGCCCTTTCACTCATTCACAGAGAGAACTGAGTGCATGGGCAGGGCACTGTGTAAGGCTCTGGGGATAGAAGAGAACAAAACAGACATGACTTCTGCCTTTTTGGAGCTTATATTCTAGTGGTGGGGAGAGAGACACCCCCACAAACACACAAATCATCTGGAAATTTCTAAAACTGATGTGATACCAAGAAAGTAGCATGACTTGGGGCAGGAGAGGGGTGTTCCTTTAGGTATGATTGCCCAGTGAGCTAGAGAATGAGTAGCCAGCTGTGTGAACTTCTGGGGCTATAGCCAGCTAGGTAGAGGGAAGAGCAAAGGCAAAGGTCCCAAAAACAGAGTGTGCGGGGCTTCCCTGGTGGCGCAGTGGTTAAGAATCCACCTGCCAATGCAGGGGATGAGGGTCCGAGCCATGGTCCAAGAAGATCCCACATACCGTGGAGCAAGTAAGCCCGTGCACCACAACTACTGAGCCTGAGCTCTAGAGCCTGCGAGCCACAACTACTGAGCCCATGAACCACAACTACTGAAGCCCGCACGCCTAGAGCCCATGCTCCGCAACAAGAGAAGCCAACACAATAAGAAGCCCGCGCACCGCAACAAAGAGTAGCCCCCGCTTGCTGCAACTGCAACTAGAGAAAGCCCGCACGCAGCAACAAAGACCCAACGCCACCAAAAATAAATGAAATAAATAAATTTTTAAAAAAAGAGAGAGAGAATGTGCTTGGTATATTAAGGTCTAGAAAGAAAAGCAGGTCTGGGGAGCAGAAATGAGGTGGAGAGGGGCAAGGAGTGGAACTTCTAGTGAAGAGCCTCCCAGATGATGTGCCCTAGGGGGGTTTCACAGGGTCCCAGCTGTAGCTCCCTCAGCAAGTCAGCAGAAATAGGGCTTGGAGCAGCCTGCTTCCCTCCTTACCAGCACCATCACCTTGGATTGCAAAAAGTTCATCTACTTACCCCAGTGTTCAGTGCACATTTACAATTTCCTTTATGTTTCATGATGTAGAAGGTTGAGAAGCGCTGATGTAGCTTTTTGTAGATCATGTTTAACACTTTAAATGTTAACTCCTGTATAATTTCAAACGACAAAATTAGAACTATTGCTTAGAAAATATAGAGAAAGAGATATACCTCAAAACAAGGGGAACTTGAAAAACTATCAGAATCATCCAATGATAGAATGGGTTGCCTCAAAAAATAGTCTGGGGCTTCCCTGGTGGCGCAGTGGATGCAGGTGACACGGGTTCGTGCCCTGGTCTGGGAGGATTCCACATGCCACGGAGCGGCTGGGCCTGGGAGCCATGGCCGCTGAGCCTACGCGTCCGGAGCCTGTGCTCCGCAACGGGAGAGGCCGCAGCAGTGAGAGGCCCGCGTACCGCAAAAAAAAAAAAACGTCTGATAGGAGGAGGAAAATACATATATTGGGTAGGAAGACTCAGGATTATAAAGATGTCAATTCACAATAAATTAATCTACGCATTTAACATAACCAGGATTAAAACATCCAGTTTTTTTTAACTACACAATTTTTAAATTTATATTCTAAGACTATCTGGGAAAATTCTGGAATAAAAAAGATGACCATCTCTTCTAGGTATTAAACATATTAAACACAGAATAATAAAAACAGTATGGTAAGGGACATGAGGAAAGTTAAAAGAAAAACCACAGTCCCAAAACGGCATCACTCATGTTAAAAGCCCATGACGCCAAACCTAGATTTAATACCTGATCTAATTGCAGTTTCAACCTCTCCCAGAAATGTAATCTTAACCAACCAGTCTGGAATTTACCAATCAAGCACCAGTAAGGTAATCTGTCACATGGGCCCTCTCCCTTTCCACCCCGCCTCCCCCAACCAAAAAGAGCCAATCTGCATGATAAAACCTTTGCTGCTCCCTTCCTCTAAAAAAAGATGCCCTAGCCTAAAAATAATCCTTTCTTTTCTTTTGCTAATAGCTGCCTTCCCCACCCTTCTTCCTATAAAAACCTTCCACATTGTACAACTCCTTGGAGGCTCTTCGAGTTGCTAGATGAGATTCCACCCAAATAAAGTCAATTAGATTTTCAAATTTACTTGGTTGAATTTTGTTTTTTTTTTTTATTTTTTATTTATTTATTTATTTATTTTTTCTTGCGTTATGCTGGCCTCTCACTGTTGTGGCCTCTCCCATTTGCGGAGCACAGGCTCCGGACGCGCAGGCTCAGTGGCCATGGCTCACGGGCCCAGCCGCTCCGCGGCATGTGGGATCTTCCCGAAACGGGGCACGAACCCGCGTCTCCTGCATCGGCAGGCGGACTCTCAAGCACTGCGCCACCGAAGCCGAATTTTGTTTTTTAAACACTAGGGAGGGGACTTCCCTGGTGGTGCAGTGGTTAGGAATCCGCCTGCCAATGCAGAGGACACGGGTTCCAGCCCTGCTCCGCGAAGATCCCACATGCCATGGAGCAACTAAGCCCATGCGCCACAACTACTGAAGCCTGCGCACTGCAACGAAGAGTAGCCTCTGGTCAGCACAACTAGAGAAAGCCTGCGCCCAGCAACGATGACCCAATGCAGCCAAAACAAAAAACAAACAAACAAACAAAAACACTAGGCAGATAGATCAACGAAACAAAATTAAAAGCCCAGAAACATATATATGTGTAAAATTTTATATATAATTTATATATATAAATTTAGTTTATTATAAAGATAGTATTCTAAAAATAGATTATTCAGGGAATTCCCTGGCTGTCCAGTGGTTAGAACTTGGCGCTTTCGCTGCCTTGGCCCGGGTTCAATCCCTGGTCAACGAATTAAGATCCCTCAAGCCATGCAGGGCGGCCAAAAAAATAAATTAAATAAAAATGGATTTTTTTTTTTTTGGCTGTGCCGGGTGGTTTGTGGGATATCTGTTCCGCAGCCAGGGATTGAACACATGCCCCCTGTGGTGGAAGCACAGAGTCCTAACCACTGGAATGCCAGGGAATTCCCCAAAATGGGTTATTCAATAAAAGGTGTTAGGAAACTGAAGAGCAATCTGGAAAAAAAAATACAATTGGATCACTACTTTATAGTTTAAAGCAAAATAAATTACAGATGGAGGAAAGGTTGGAATGTGAAAAGTAAAAGAACAAATGTACTAGAAGAGAACGTGGTAGAATTTTTGTATCTTGCTATAGACAAACTTTGCTCAGTATGGTAAAACAAACACTAAAATAAATAGATAAAACAAGACGCTGTAAAAGAAGATACTAATAAGTTTCAGCTTTTTTTCCCCCAGTTTTACTGAAATACGATTGGAAAGTGAAATTGTATATATCTAAGGTATACAACATGATGTTTGGATATACATTGTGAAATGATTACCAAAATCAAGCTAATTAACAAATCCATCACCTCACCAAGTTACCTTATTTTTTTGGTGATGGTGGTTAAGAACGCTTAAGATCTACAATGTTAGTTGATTTAGTTGATAGATAGTTTAGTTAGTTGATCTACAATGTTAGTTGATTTCAATACAATGCATTATTATTAACTCTAGTCACCATGCTATACATTAGGTCTCCAAAAGTTATTCTTTTTTTTTTGCAGTATGCGGGCCTCTCACTGTTGTGGCCTTTCCTGTTGCGGAGCACAGGCTCCAGACATGCAGGCTCAGCGGCCATGGCTCACGGGCCTAGCCACTCTGCGGCATGTGGGATCTTCCCGGACCGGGACACGAACCCGTGTCCCCTGCATCGGCAGGCGGACTCTCAACCACTGAGCCACCAGGGAAGCCCAAAAGTTATTAATCTTATAACTGAAAAGTTGTACCCTTTGACCAACATCTCTCCACTTCCCCCACCCCCAGCTTCTAGTAATGAGTATCCTACTCTGTTACTATGAAGTCCATTCTTTTAGATTCCACATATAAGTGAGATCATGCAATATTGGTGTTTCTTTGTCTGGCTTATTTCATTTACATTTACTGAATTGAACAATTAAAAAATTTAAAAAATTTTTTTTAAATTCCTGCATGGAAAAAAAAAGTCATAAGAGAAATAACAAACTGGAAAAAAATTTCAATTTAAATTGTTCTTATTTTAAAAAGGTTTGTATATATAAAGCCTAATATTTACAAGAAAAGCAACAAGGAGAAAAAAATAGAAAAACAGGTAAAGGATATGAACAGATGGCACACAGAAAATAAACACGATGACTCTCACATATATGAAAGGATGCTCAACTTCATTCATAAGAGAAGTGCAAATGAAAACAGCTAAAGGTAACTATTTTTAACCTACCAAGTTGGCATAAGTTAAAAAAAAAGTAATTAATATCCTAGTAATAGCATGGGGAAAAAGTACTCTCATAGTTGATGAATGGAATACAAATTGATACATCTACTGAGAGCAACTGGCAATATCTATCAAAATAACAAATGTATCTGCCCTTTGATCCAACAATTCTACTTTTAGATATTTATCCCACAACCTTGTGTGAGCATGAAAAATATGTAGTATAGTCAAAGTTATCCATTGCAGCCTTGTCTGTAATGGCAAAAGGGCAGGAACCCCAAAATAGTCATAAATAGATTGATTTATTAAATTACGACATATCCATACAGTGAAATGCTATGCACCTGTTAAAAGGAATAAAGCGGCTTGCTCTAAGTATGAAATAATTTCTAAGATATGTAATTAAGGGGGAAATATTGTATTTAATTTGCTAACACTTGTGTTAAAAAAAAAAAGAGGGACTTCCCTGGTGGTCCAGTGGTTAAAACTCCATGCTTCTACTGCAGGGGGCGTGGGTTTGATCCCTGGTCAGGGAACTAGGAACCCATATGCCACGCAGTGTGGTCAAAAAAAATAAATAAATAAAATAATAATAATAACATATATGCTTGTAAAACGCACAGACTATCCCTGGAAGGATACATATAAAAGTAGTAACAGTGGCTGCCTCTGGAGAGCAGAAATGAGGTGCTAGAGGGAGAGAGACAGAAGAGACTTTCTTTTCATTGTATATTCTTTCATACCCTTTGGTTTTTATATTGTGTATGTTATCTAATTTAAAAAACAGATTCCAATTAAAAGTATGGGGTGGAAATGTCCATATATGTGTTTGTACAAGTATAGAAAATAGCCATTCTTAGCATCCTGTAACAAATGGTAGGGAGGTGGGGGATTTAAGGTGAGGCTTGACTTTTTACTTTGATATTCTGCCATATTTTTTCAATGTGTTACATTAAGCACATACAGCTTTTCGAATTAAAAAAATTAATAGTAGTTTCCTCACCAGAGGAATGTTGGTACAAAGCTGAGAAGACTATTTGCAAAGTACTTTGTTTTTTTGTTTTGTTCTGTTTTGTTTTGTTTTTGACTTTATTATTTTATTTTATTTTTTACATCTTTATTGGAGTATAATTGCTTTACAATGGTATGCTAGTTTCTGCTTCATAACAAAGTGAATCAGTTATACATATACATATGTTCCCATATCTCTTCCCTCTTTGTCTCCCTCCCTCCCAACCCTCCCTATCCCATCCCTCTAGGTGGTCACAGAGCACCGAGCTGATCTCCCTGCGCTATGTGGCTGCTTCCCACTAGCTATCTATTTTACGTTTGGTAGTGTATATATGTCCATGCCACTCTCTCACTTTGTCACAGCTTACCCTTCCCCCTCCCCGTCTCCTCAAGTGCATTCTCTAGTAGGTCTGTGTCTTTATTCCTGTCTTACCCCTTGGTTCTTCATGACATTTTTTTTTTCTTAGATTCCATATATATGTGTTAGCATACGGTATTTGTCTTTCTCTTTCTGACTTACTTCACGCTGTATGACAGACTCTAGTGCAGAGTACTTTGTATGGGGAGTTCCACCTTGGTAGGGAATTTCAGACCAGATGGGTCTTTAAGCAGCTTTCAACATAAAACATTCCTTAGTTCTATGATCTATAATTCTAGGTGGACCGGCCTTATTTCTCCAACTGGATTATAAGCTCTTTAAGGATGGGGAGTGTCAATTTTGCTTAAAAAAAAAAAAGTCCATCATCTCTTAGCACAAAGGTACATAACTTGCCAAATAAATTCTGTGACTTGAACGAAGGGACATCTGTTTTTTTCACAGGTGACATAGTGCAGATTCAGTGCCCAGAGTTGTTAAGGTCACATATTGTTGTTATAACCTTTCCTATCACAAAGAGAAATGTAATACAATTTTACTGGTAAAGAAGGCTTCGTCAGCACATTTTGCTTTGGGTTTAGTAAAACAAGAATTTATTTGGTCAAAGTTAGTGGACCAAGAATGGCTGGCCAGCGCACCGTCATGATCTCCATTTACACAATGCCAGCAACAGGACTGTAGGTCTGGAGCCTGGGACTTTTCCCTGGGTACCCACTTGGGTCTCTAATTATCATCAATCCTTCTGGCATCAAAGTAAAGAGTCATAATTCTTTTTTTTTTAGTCACAACTCTTATAGTCAATGTGTACTAAATAAACGACTGTGCTAACGTACGAATACATGCCCAAATGAATAGATGGATCAATTATTGGGTAAATAAGTGCATAAATGCATGCATTAATTAATGAATGAAACACTTTCTCATGGGGCAGACAGACATACTATGTATGGGTCACGGACACTGACAGACCTAGAAAGTAGAGATAGAAACTATGGAGTGACAGGCACTCGGAGCAAGTCCCCACGACTGTCCACAACCTGTACCTGTTTGACCGGAATGGAGTGTGTCTGCATTACTGCAAGTGGCACGCAAGAAGCAAGCAGAGATCCCCAAGTAGGAGGAGTACAAGCTGATGTACGGGATGCTCTTCTCTATCCTTTCCTTTGTCAGCAAGATGTCCCCACTAGGGCTTCCCTGGTGGCGCAGTGGTTGAGAGTCCGCCTGCCGATGCAGGGGACACGGGTTCGTGCCCCGGTCTGGGAAGAGGTGGCGCAGTGGTTGAGAGTCCGCCTGCCGATGCAGGGGACACGGGTTCGTGCCCCGGTCCGAGGGGATCCCACATGCCACGGAGCGGCTGGGCCCATGAGCCATGGCCGTTTAACCTGCGCATCCGGAGCCTGTGCTCCGCAACGGGAGAGGCCACAACAGTCAGAGGCCACACCCCAAAAAAAAAAAAAAAAAAAGATGTCCCCACTAGACATTGAGGACGGCTTCCTGGCCTTCCAAACTAGACGTTACAAACTCCATTAGTACGAGATGCCCGCTGGGATCAGCGCTGTCATGAATACTGACTTGGGCGTGGGACCCATCCGAGATGTGCTGCACCACATCCACGGCGAGCTGTAGGTGGAGCTGGTGGTGACAATCCCCTGTGCTCGCTGGGCCAAACTGTGCAGAATGAGCTCTTCCGCTCCCGACTGGACTCCTGTGGCCACGCTCCGCCCTTCTTTTCCGCCCGGGCTGGCTGAAGAAAGCACTCCACCTCACCCCTCAGAAGAATTCCTGTCTGTCTGGGGCCCTTCCTAACCTGTTTCCCCCGAGGGCCCCCTACTGCAAATGCCACCGCCCCAGCACCCCGAGCCCAGTCAAGCCCCTCGGTAGCCCTCCCAGGGGAACAGCCTAAAGCCGTCCCTGGTGCCCTCCCCGGCACAGAAAGAAAGACTGCCAGAGTCCCTACACCTCCAAAGCAGGCCCTCTCCAGTTTTATCCCCTACCTGATGCTTCGAGAAGTACAGAATAAACTTCTTATCACTAAAAAAAAAAAAAAAAGAAGAAAGAAGGTAGAGATATAGACACAACAAGCACAATGAGCCCAGACTGGGGCCCTTCCTGTGAGGACCACAAGAGGCCCCATCTCCCGGTCAGTGCCTGAGAGTGTACCCAGCCAAGCAGAGTACATAGCACAGGGTCAGAGCCACACATGCCCAGATGGGCGCCCACCAAGGAAACTTTTATCCCTCCCAAGGGCCAAGATTAGGCTGCCACTTCAAGAAATACCTACCTAAGCCCTCTGATTTAAAATATTTGGTTTCCTCTGTATTTGGCTCTTTATGATTCCAGATACTGTATCCCCAGTTTTTTTCACAACAGGAAACATGTATATGTCAAAGTGTGGTCATATCAAAAAAAATTTTTTTTTGGCCACTTAACCTCTCTTTGTCTCTCTGTCTGTCTCTCTGTCTCTCTCTCTCTCTCTCTCTCTCACACACACACACACACACACCAGAGCAACAGAAAATGGCAATTACAGCTCAAAAGTTTACAAAGTCCAAAAGGTGGTCAAGATAAATGACGATATAACATTCTACCTTGATGAAAGGTATCCAGACTCACCTATTAAATTGGCAAAGTTTTTTTTTTTTTTTAATAAGAATGCTCAGTGTTACTATGGTCAAAGCAGCTCATTTGGCAGACTCCTGCTGGTGGTGATATAAACTGGGAAAACTCTTGGGAGAGCATTGGGCCATCCATCTTGAAAGCTTTAACAATATTCCTACCCTATGTCCTAGTGATCTCACTTCTCACAACAGGGATGTGATGCAAAAGAAATAATTCTTTATTCTTAGAACATAATCCCAAAGCATTTTTTTAAAGACTTAAAATAGCAAACCCCAGCCCTCCACCCCCATCTGCCAGGCTCTAATTTCCTTTCCCTGCTTCTCTTCATAGTACATATTATATATTCATGTGTTTGTCTGTGTTTCCTCCCCACCCCTCCCAAAGAATCAAAGCAAACTGTGTCCTTAGCGCCCTTGACTAACTCCTTACACATAGTAGGTACTCATAAATATCTGTTTAACTAATGAATTATTTATAATAGTGAAAATTAAAACAAATGTAAAAATAGAGTAATAATGATTAAGTAATAATGATTAAGTACATTTGGCAATCCTTTGATTGGCTATTGTGTAGTCATTACAAATGTAATTATAAGAACTATATCAACTTGGAAAATAAATATACTGTTAAGTGAGAAATCAAAATGCAAAACAGGGGACTTCCCTGATGGTACAGTGGTTAAGACTCCACGATCCCAATGCAAGGGGCCCAGGTTTGATTCCTTGTCAAACCTGGGAACTAGATCCCACATGCCGCAACTAAAAGATCCCGCGTGCTGCAACTAAGACCTGGCACAGCCAAATAAATAAATAAATATTTAAAAAATGCAAAATAGTATGTAGGTGTGGCTGATTGTTACAGTAATGACCCCAGTGAACCATGCCTACGTGTATCTGTATTTTCTTTAAGTCCCCTCTCACACTGACTCTGGGTTTCGCCATGTGACTCGTTGTGGATGATGGGACGTGAGCAAAGATGATTCTGGCAGCAGCTTGAAAAATGTTTGCACAGTGGGTCTTGACCTCTCTCCCTTGCTGCTTTTGGAACCCAGCTGCCCAGGTAGCATGCTGGAAATATACCACCCAGCCCACAGCCAGCACCAGACATTGAATGTCTCATTCATAGAAAGAGGCCATATTATACAGCATCCAGCTCTAGTTGAGCTAACAGAACACTGCAGTAGCATGAATGACCCTAGTTGATAATAGCAGAAGAAATGCCCAGCTAAGCTCTGCTCAAATTGATGACTCACAGAATTGTGAGCAAGTGAAAGGGTTGTAGTAATAAGCAGCAAGTTTTGGGGTGGTTTGATATAATATCTGCTTTGTTGAAATAGGTGTGCATATGGAGGGGAAAAGTACAGTGCAGAAAGAACTCACAGCAATCCTGTGATGAAAGAAACTCAGGTGAGGAGACCTCTTAACTAGGCATGACTTACCAGGCATGACTCTGTTAGCACAGGGACCAATATATTCTAGAGGCAAAACAAGCACACAAATGAGTACAGAGGTTCTGTTTAGAGTGATGAAAAAGTTTTGGAGATAGATAGTGGTGACGGTTGTACAGCATTGTTAATGTAATAAATGTCATTGAATTGTACAATTTAAAAATGGTTAGTTAAGGGATTTCCCTGGTGGTCCGTGGTAAAGAATCTGCCTTCCAGTGCAGGGGACTGCGGTTCGATCCCTCCTCGTCAGGGAACTAAGATCCCACATGCCTCGGGGCAACTAAGCCCGTGTGCGCCACAACTACTGAACTCACATGCCTCAAATAGAGAGCCCGCATGCCACAAACTACAGAGCCCACTGCCCTGGGGCCCGTGTGCCACAACTAGAGAGAAGCCAGAGTGCAGCAACGAAGAGACCACGCACCATAACATAAGATCCCGCATGCCTCAACGAAGATCCTGTGTGCTGCAGCTAAGAACTGATGCAGCCAAAAAATTAAGGAAAATAAATAAACAAAATAAATAAATATTGTTTTTAAATGGTTAGTTAAAATGGCACATTTAGTGGAATTCCCTAGCTGTCCAGTGGTTAGGATTCTGAGCTCCCACTGCAGGGGGCATGTGTTCGATCCCTGGTGGGAGAACTAAGATCCCACAAACCGCAAGGCATGGACAAAAAAAAAAAAACCACAAAGAAACAAAACAACCGCCTGCCCCAAAACCATATAAGCAAAGTCACCTATCACAAACTCCCTCCAAAGATGGCAATCTTCCCCTAACATGCAATACAATTGGTTCCTCAGCCACTATGAACAGCTCTTACAGTGGGCCAATATCCACCCAGGATTACTTTCTATCTTTCCCTTCAGACCTCAGCTGAGTGATGCAAGCTGGTCCTGCCATCCTTTCAACAGCTCTGAATGTCAGGATGGGGTGGTGGAACTTACCTTCCTCAAAGGAACCAGATGCCAGTTGGCAGATCCCCACACCCACCGTTCCTCACTCTCTCCCGTGAGGCACACACTGCACTTACAGCCATGCCCATGACCAAGAATGTTCTTTAGTTCCAGAGCATGCTTCCTTGCCTTCTGCAGCAAGCAAGATGTGACAGTCACCACATCATCTGTTACTCACCACTTTGCCCTCTGCGCTATGCCAACCCTGGCTTTAGACAGCTCTGTGAAACCAACGGGCAGCATTCCTGGCTGAAACCTCCCGCAGAGGAAGTGAAGGGGGATTAACAGGGCACCTCACTCTCACTCTCCCTGAGAAAGAGCTCTTCCACAGGGTCCAGGGCCCCTCTAGTTTCCTGCATCTGGCTGAGGTTCCTCACTGGATAGTCAGCGAGCCCTCTCACAGGAAAGGTGTTTGCCCAGTGCCTTCCCAGTGGCTTTTGCTCTAAACTTGAATCTGGTGGCACTGACTCATCCTTCCCTTGCGACACTGATACTCAATACTAGGCCATGGCAGCCGCCGTGAAATACCGGCCTGGCTTGTAGTTTTCTCTCTTCCTCTCCCGATCCTGCCTCGGCTCAGACCTGGCTGCCTACCTCAGCTTTCCCCAGTGCCTGTGCAATTCAGCGCTGAGGTTTTTTACTTTTTTGCTTCCCTGCACAAGTGAATATTTGTTACTAATTTCCCCACTCTTCATCTTTGTGGGCTGTCTTTAGCCCTTCTTTCTGGGAGCTACTTTACCTCTGCTCCAGGGTCCTGGTAATTACCCTTCTAACTCAATTAGATGACCTTATTCTTTCCCACTTCCTCTTTCCTTCCATTGTTATGCGGAGGGCGGGGAGGTGGCTGAACGTGCACGGAGAATTGGATTAGGTAACAGGGTAACGCAGCAGGTCTCTTGGGGGTTCTGCCTCTGCCCCTGCTTCCAATGAGCCCCACACCCGCTCCACGCTGTCTTCCCACCTGCAAAACCAGGAACAAAGGAGCCAGGAGTGTGGGAGAAATGAATAAGGGGGCCTTGGCTGAGGCACTGGAGAGGAGGAAAAAGTTTCCCTCTTACGGCTCCTGGCTGGGTATGAAAATTAAACTGACAAAGACAGATTAACAAGAGAACTGCATACAACTTTTATTAAATTTTTATTAAATTCTTCACAAGAGAATGAAGACCTGAAGAAGTGACCAGAGCAGGAAGATTTTATATCTCTTAGACAAATAATAAATGTGTGAAGAGTTAACAACACAAAGGGGTTTGGGCTAGGAGTAGTAAATGGTGAAGATGTAACTAGGAAGATAAGGGTTAGTTTAACGTAGTTTGTTTATACAGCCTCGGTCCCAAATTCCCTGTCCTGGTGACACGAAAGTCCTCCTTCCTCCTAGTACAGGGAGGGTACTTTTCACATGGGAGTTTTATGACCTGTTTCAGGGAAGAAGGGCACAGAGTGACCCTCCTACTCCTGCCACTTTTTTTTTTTTTTGGCGGTACGCGGGCCTCTCACTGCTGCGGCCTCTCCCGCTGTGGAGCACAGGCTCCGGACGCGCAGGCTCAGCGGCCATGGCTCATGGGCCTAGCTGCTCCGCGGCATGTGGGATCTTCCCGGACCGGGACACGAACCCGTGTCCCCTGCATCGGCAGGCGGACTCTCAACCACTGTGCCACCAGGGAATCCTTCCTGCCACTTTTTAAAATTCCTTCAGCTTAAAATATTGAATATGCCAAGGTGCCATATTTTGGGGTTGCGTGTCCTGAACCCTGTCAGCATCTTATTACGATTTCCTCAGATGAACGGGAGACTGTGACGTTACAAAATAAACGCCAAGAGACTATATACAGGAAGAAAACAGTAGTGTTGGGAAGAAAAAGTAATTTGGTTCAGGGAAATCGATGCGGAGAAAATTTATATAAAATCTCCTTCTTGGACTACATTCTCAAGTGATTCTTCTTATCCTTCTGGGGGGACACACACCCCTTTGAGATGAAAGATACAGGATCATATCCCCAGGAAAATACATGTAAACCCAGAAACCAAACATTAGAGGCTCACTACCTCCTTGAATCCTGGCGGCACAGGGTAAGTGGGTAATTTCCTTCTTTGTAACCCCATCTAGAAGCTCAGTGTGGTTTGTAGAAAGCATTCATTTGTTCATTCATTCAACAAGTAACTCTTTGAGAAACTTCCAAGTGTCAGGCCCCACGCTGGGCCACATTGTGAGGCAGAAAGAGGTGAATCGGACACAGTGCCTGCTCCCGGGACGCTCACGGTCTGGTGGGGAGACCTACAGAGAGCACACAATGAGTGTAACAGTGATGGAAGAGGCAGCCGAGCGGACGGCGGGAGCCAGGAGGGAGGGGGCAGAACTGCTTCCCACCCTTCCCCCTTCCCCCAGCAGTCAGGGTTGCACCTCTGACTACAAAGCGAAGTGGTTTGAGAAAGCCCAAGTATGCCCTGAGGGGCTAGGTCCGGGTCTGAGCTCTCACGCCCCACCCACGCCCCAGCCAGCGTCCACACCTCCACTGGGATGGACCCGTTTTCCTCTCTCCCCACAGGCTCCCTGGGTGCTGTCCATTCACAGCCAGCCCACCCGCGGCTACCCCATCTGAGGCTGTTCTCAGCTCCCCAGGCCAGCTTTTAAATAAGTAGCCAACCCCCCATTGCACTTCCTCCTTTCGTTGCTTAAACCCTATTCATTTTACTAGTTAAGATGAATGGAAACAAGGAATAACAAAAATAACTAACTTTAAGGAAGTTACAGATTTGCAAGAAACCTGGGGAGTCATGGTATGAGCTGGTCTTTATTCACTTGATGGAAGGCTGGGCTGGGCTGGGCTAGGCTGGACCTGGCCCTGCTTCCTCTCACCTCTTCCCTGAATTCTTCCTTCTTAGAGTCCCAGGGAAAAGCCACTTGATACAAGTTTGTGTGTCAACCATTCTGCCTGTCTGGGTTGGATGCTAAATTACTCCACTTGTTCCAGCTGCTTCCCTATCACACCTTTGGCTACTGGAGCCCCAGAGCACCCATTGGAAGGCTCTGGCTGCCCCTCTTCCCTTCCTGGTTTAGGCTCTTGACTCCTGAAGGAGAAAGTCCCTTTCCTCCTTGGTTTTGTTTTGGTTTTTAAAAATATATTTATTTATCTATTTTTGGCTGTGTTGGGTCTTCGTTGCTGCGTGCGGCCTTTCTCTAGCTGTGGCGAATGGGGGCTTCTCTTCGTTGTGGTGCACGGGCTTCTCATTGCGGTGGCTTCTCTTGTTGCGGAGCACGGGCTCTAGAGCGCGGGCTCAGTAGTTGTGGCACACGGGCTTAGTTGCTTCGCGGCTGTGGGCATGTGGGATCTTCCCGGACGAGGGCTCGAACCCGTGTCCCCTGCATTGGCAGGCGGATTCTTAACCACTGCGCCACCAGGGAAGCCCTCTGGTTTTGCTGTTGTTGTTGTTCGTTTTTCGTTTCTCTTCTGAATGTTAAGGGCCCCTCTGCTGTAAACTCCTTGAAGGCAGGGACTGTTTTCATCTCTGCTCTCCTAGCTTCTACCACAGGGTCTAAGACATTCCAGCTGCTCTGTGACTATTTAACTCAGCATGTGTTAATTTATCCATTTTATTCATTTGTCTTGACAGTTCAGTCCCTTATATCTAATCCATGACCAAGTACTAGCAGCTCTACCAAAACTGTTCTTAAATTTGCTTCTCTTGATCTCTATTACTGGCACCACACCTTCGTCTAAGCCACTCTAGCTAGATATTTTTGTAGCTGGGAATATATCATAGCTTCCCAGCTTTCTCTAAAAACTCCGTAACGTTTCTTCACTCAGCTGATACAGTAATGATAGAGAGAGAGATGGAGTTTGAGAGAGAGGGAGAGAGAGAGAGAGACAAGGAAGGAAGGAAGGAAGGAAGGAAGGAAGGAAGAGAGGGAGGGAGGGAGGGAGGGGAGAAAATGACCAACCTCATAAATCTGGAACTCTTGAAACCTGGCATATTCCAGGCAAATTTCCCATTCGTGGAAGTATTGTGTCTGTGACCCCACAAACATTTCTGTTCTTCTTTTAAAAAAGAAATTAATTGGCCTTCTACCTTTCCTTTCACACTTGCAGTCAGTTGCAAATAGCAGAGAACCAACTAAAACCAGCAATAGAAAAGAATGGAGTTAATAGCTCAAACAATTTTGAAGTGTTGCTGGTCTGCTGGCTTGAGGCCAGTCTGGACCCAGAGTTTCACTTGATGTTTTTTCTCCCGCTATTGCTCCTGCTTTTAGCACTCTCTTCTTCTGTATGTCAGTTTCATCTTTTTAACCCACTCTCTTCACACAATGACATAGAGGTCTGGCTTTACTTGATCTTACAGAGAAAAAGAGACCCTTTCCACATACCAATTATAAAGGTGACCTCGATTGGTCCAGTTAGAGTCACTGCTCAGACTTCTCTGGTGGCGCAGTGGTTAAGAATCTGCTTGCCAATGCAGGGGACGTGGGTTCGAGCCCTGGTCTGGGAAGATCCCACATGCCGCAGAACAACTAAGCCCGTGCGCCACAACTACTGAGCCTGTGCTCTAGAGCCCGCGAGCCACAACTACTGAGTCCATGCACTGCAACTACTGAAGCCCACATGCCTAGACCCCATGCTCTGCAACAAGAGAAGCCACTGCAATAAGCCCACACACCTCAACGAAGAATAGCCCCTGCTCGCTGCAACTAGAGAAAGCCAGCAGGCAGCAACGAAGACCCAACGCAGCCATAAATAAATACATTTATTAAAAAATTAAAAATAGGGCTTCCCTGATGGCTCAGTGGTTGAGAGTCCACCTGCCGATGCAGGGGTCACGGGTTCGTGCCCCAGTCCAGGAGGATCCCACATGCCGCGGAGCAGCTGGGCCCATGAGCCATGGCCGCTGAGCCTGCAGGTCCGGAGCCTGTGCTCCGCAACGGGAGAGGCCACAACGGTGAGAGGCCCACGCATCGCAAAAAAAAAAAAAAAAATTAAAAAAAAATAAAATAAAATAAAGTCACCTGCTCCTCCCTGAACTAATCACATTCATCACTGTTGTCAAGAAGGTTCAGAGCTCTGATTGGCTGGACCCCAACTCATGCGTGTGGGATAAGCGCAAAGCTCCCACAAAGCAGTCCTACCAGGCCCATGTAGAATAATCGGTCAGGGCTTCCAAAGGAAAAGTTGGGACACAAACAACACAGGTCCAGGACCCTTTTTGCAGAGTGGGTATGGGGAGGGATTTTACATGTGCCCAACTCTTTCTTGCCTCTGTTCATTGACATGAGTGCTCTTTCCTCTGCCTGGAATGCTCTTTCCACTCACATCCTATGTACCTAACTTTTTTTTTTTAAAAGAGATTTATTTATTTGTTTGTTTGTTTGTTTGTTTTTTGGAGGCGTTGGGTCTTCGTTGCTGCATGCGGACTTTCTCTAGTTGCAGCGAGCGGGGGCTACTCTTTGTTGCGGTGTGCGGGCTTCTCATTGTGGTGGCTTCTCTTGTTGCGGAGCACGGCTTCTAGGCGTGCGGGCTCAGTAGTTGTGGCACGCAGGCTCAGTAGTTGTGGTGCACAGGCTTAGTTGCTCCGCGGCATGTGGGATCTTCCCGGACCAGAGCTCGAGCCCGTGTCCCCTGCATTGACAGGCAGATTCTTAACCACTGCACCACCAGGGAAGCCCCTATGTACCTAACTTCTACATGGACTTTAGGTCTCAGCTTAAATGTCACTCCAAAAGATGCCGCCCCTGACCCCATACATTGTCACCTATATCTGACTGACATCCTCATAGCAATTTTTTAAAAAAATTATTATTAAAGGTCCTTTTTATCTGTAAGACTCTGAGTATTGAACACCCACATCATGGAAGACACTATACCTGATGTTGGCTTTTTTTTTTTAATTTATTATTTATTTATTTTATTTATTTTTGGCTGCATTGGGTCTGAGTTGCAGCATGCGGGATCTTCGTTGAGGCACGCGGGATCGTTTTTTGTTGCAGTGCACAGGCTCTTCTCTGCGGCGCGCGGGCTTCTCTCTAGTTATGGAGTGCGGGTTTTCTCTTCTCTAGTTGTGGCGCACAGGCTCCAGGACACATGGGCTCTGTAAGTGTGGTGTGTGGGCTTAGTTGCCCCACGGCATGTAAGATCTTAGTTCCCCGGCCAAGCATCGAACCCGCGTCGCCTGCATTGGAAGGCAGATTCTTTACCACTGGACCACCAGGGAAGTCCCTAAAAGATTATTTTTAATTTAATTTCATTTTGGTTGAAAGTCTGTCTCCCTCAGTAAGCTCCACCAGGGCAAGGATTCCCTCAGCTTTGCCTTTTAGTTTTGCTCATGATTGCATTCCTAGCTCCTGGTTCAGGTGCACATGGTAGGTATTCACTCCTTCATTTATTCAGAAATAAATAAACAAATAAAAGGGGGTGTGTGATAAGTGCTAAAGATTCAGGTAAATAAGATATATGTATCCCTGACTCAAGGAGTAGCAACTTCTATACTTGCATTACACCAGTGTTTTTCTTTTTTTTTTTCTTTTTTTTTAAATTTATTTTTATTTATTTTTTATATGGCCGGTTCTTATTAGTTATCTATTTTATACATATTAGTGTATATATGTCAATCCCAATCTCCCAGTTCATCCCACCCCAGCCCCCCGCCACTTGCCCCTCTTCGTGTCCATACGTTTGTTCTCTACATCTGTGTTGCTATTTCTGCCCTGAAAACCGGTTCATCTGTACTATTTTTCTAGGTTCCACATATATGTGTTAATATACGATATTTGTTTTTCTTTTTCTGACTTACTTCACTCTGTATGACAGTCTCTAATACATCCACATCTCTACAAATGACCCAATTTCATTCTTTTTTATGGCTAATATTCCATTGTATATATGTACCACATCTTCTTTATGCATTCGTCTGTCTATGGGCATTTAGGTTGCTTCCATGACCTGGCTATTGTAAATAGTGCCGCAATGAACATTGGGGTGCATGTGTCTTTTTGAATTATGGTTTTTCTCTGGGTATGTGCCAGAAGTGGGATTGCTGGGTCATATGGTAATTCTATTTCTAGTTTTTTAAGGAACCTCCATACTGTTCTCCATAGTGGCTGTATCAGTTTACATTCCCACCAACAGTGCAAGATGCGTCCCCTTTCTCCACACCCTCTCCAGCATTTGTCGTTTGTAGATTTTCTGATGATGCCCACTCTAACTTAGACCAGTGTTTTTCAAATTGCAAGACTAAATGGATGGTGAAATTAACTTCGTGGATTGCAACTACAATTTTTAAAACATATTTAAAACAATTTTTAAACAGTATAGCATAGAAAATAGAAATGGTCTAGAAAACATCAGAATGCATCACACATGATAAGGGTGTTATTCCATCACAGTTTTATTTCAGCATATAATATAAATACACACACACATACAAACACCTCCTTATGTATTACTTACCGGGTTGCAGTAAAATGCTTCTTTTACTAGAGGGTGGGTCAGAAAGTTTTGGGAGACTTGCATGAAGCTGCTTGGACTGAAGTGTGATAAGATAGTATCTTTCCTGTTCAGATCAATCCAGAGCTCCAGATGTTGTCATGTCATCACTGGAAAATAACACATGGGAAGCTCATTCTCATTCAAAAACCCAGAGTGGAAGTAGAGACACAATTTCAGGATGCTCTTGTAGGGCGAACTCTGGGTTTCTGTGCTTTAGTTGGCTTGTGTTACATCCTCAAGGCCATTTAATCATATGTACAGTTAAATGTGTTTTCTCTATTCTTTCTTTTTCAAATAACAGATGACTTGGGCTTCCCTGGTGGCGCAGTGGTTGAGAGTCCGCGTGCCGATGCAGGGGACACGGGTTCGTGCCCTGGTCCGGGAAGATTCCACATGCCGTGGAGCGGCTGGGCCCGTGAGCCATGGCCGCTGAGCCTGCACGTCCGGAGCCTGTGCTCCGCAACGGGAGAGGCCACAACAGTGAGAGGCCCGCGTACCGCAAAAAAAAACAAAAAAAAAAACAAAAAAAAGATGACTTAATGTTTTCCAAAGTTGAATACAAAGTTAAAAAAAACTTTTTCTTGCTGCCATATATGGTTGGGCCATAAACTGCATATTCCTAGAAATCACTGAATTAATTAAGATCCTGGAGGAATAGAACTCAGGGAGACTAGGGTGGTGTGAGTGTGGTGTGGAAGGAACTGGGGCTATTGTCCTGAACAGATTGGGCTTGAATCCCTATTTCAGGACTTGCTATGTAGATTTGGGTGAAGGGATCTAATACACATTTGCTAAAGACTCATTCAGAGCAAGGCCCTGTGTCAACTGTGGGAAGTATAGAAATAAACACTATACCATCCACTGTCTCCATGGAATATACAATCCGGTAGGAGATACAAGTACAACTGAGCCTCAATTTTCTCAACTGGAAAATGCATGTAATAGACCTTCATTCGGTCTATTAGGAACGTGAAATGAACAAATTCAGATACTTAGCTTGGTGTTAATAGACAGTAGAGAGGCACGTGATAAATGTTTTCTATTCAGCTTTATAAAATGAAAAAAACAGTCTTCAGTGTTTATGACATCATACAGAAAAGCAGATGCTACAAATCAGGTGCAGTTTTGAAAAGCTAGATATGGAAATTCATAACTGAATAAAGGTCTGTGAAAGCAGATGAGATGTAGATATAGTTGTAGATGAAAGAAAGTGTGTAAATTTTGAATTATTTTAATGGTTTTCCTTTGAGTTATGTGTTTCCTTTGTGGAGTTTCTCAAATTTGGGTCTATATCAGTAAGATATAGGTTTGCTGCAGTTACAAACAACTCCTAAATCTGAGTGGTTGGATATGGTGAAGGTTTATTTCTAGTTCACACTCAGTCAGCTCCTGTCAGCTCTCCAGGGTAGCCATCCTTCATGTGTTGTCTCCAATATCCACAGCACTGATCCTTTCTTTCTTTTTTTTTTTTTTTTTTTTTTTTTTTTTTTTTTTTGCGTTACGCAGGCCTCTCACTGTCATGGCCTCTCCCGCTGCGGAGCACAGGCTCCGGACGTGCAGGCTCAGCGGCCATGGCTCACGGGCCCAGCCGCTCCGCGGCATGTGGGATCCTCCCGGACCGGGGCACGACCCCGTGTCCCCTGCATCGGCAGGCGGACTCTCAACCACTGCGCCACCAGGGAAGCCTTGATCCTTTCTTGTGGTACCTTTACCATGTAAAGGGGATGTGGGAAAGAGGATCTGGAGAAAAACACACTCCATTGCTCTCTCTCCTTTTTTTTTTTTTTTTTTCCTGACCATGCTGCAGCTTATGGAATTTTAGTTCCCTGATCGGGGATTGAACTCAGGCCTTCATCAGTGAGAGTGTAGAGTCATAACCACTGGACTGCCAGGGAATTCCTGCATACTCCATCTCTTAAATGCTTCCATTGAGAGGTAGCAGATGCCACTTCTGCTCACATTTCCTTGGCCAAAGCAAGCCTTATGGCTCTGCTCAACTGCAAGGAGTCCATCTAACTTTAAGGGAGCAGGGAAGTATAGTCCTCCCAAGTGCTCTGCAGGGGAAGAGAACTGGAAGTATTAGCAAGTGGTGGAAATCTCTCCTGAGAGTCTCATACTGTTACCAAGGCTGTTGCCCCAGAATCATACTCCTCCCCTCCCTCAAATGCAAGCCAATTATTCTTATCTAAGTTTCAGGAGGGAGATGCAAAGATTAAAAAACAAGAACTGGTTAGGCCTAAGATGGTGTAAGATTCGACTTCCAGTAGATCTTGAGCTTTATTATATGCTCATTGTGATGCATTAGCATGCTCAATGACACAGCCACCAGGCCGTGACAGTTGACAATTGCCATGACAACAATCAGAAAAGCCCATACAGGGACTGAAAAGGAGATCTGCCTCAGTTCCAGGTCCAAACCACACCCCTGTTCTAGGATAACTCATGAATATTCCTCCTACTCTTTCCAAATCCCTCCCTTTTACTTTTTTTTTTTTTTAAGGCCTGTTCTGTGGACTTTTTTTTTTTAATTAATTAATTTATTTATTGGCTGCATTGGGTCTTCATTGCTGTATGCAGGCTTTCTCTAGTTGCGTTGAGCGGGGACCACTCTTTGTTGCGGTGCCCTGGCCCCTCATTGCAGTGGCCTCTCTTGTTGTGGAGCACAGGCTCTAGGCGCGTGCGCCTCAGCAGTTGTGGCAAGTGGGCTCTAAAGCACAGGCTCAGTAGTTGTGGCACACGGGCCCAGTTGCTCCGCGGCATGTGGGATCCTCCCGGACCAGAGCTCGAACCCATGTCCCCCGCATTGGCAGGTGGATTCCTAACCACTGCGCCACCAGGGAAGTCCCTCCCTTTTACTTTGACCCTCCAGTATATTTGGTGTCTCCACCAGAATTGGAATGAGAAGTTGATTTATGAATTAGGTTCCTGCTTCTCCATTTTCTGGCTATTGAATAAAGTTTGTGCTCTTCTAGCCTCAGTATAGGTTTCGTTATTGGTTGTGGGAATCTGGTTGGAAAAAGAACCTCCCTGTCTGAGACAAGGAGTCTCGGCCTGGGTTAGGACCCTGCGCAGGTTCAGTGGACCAACTTGACAAGACTACCATGCTTCCTGCACTCCAGCTGATCTTTTTGGTTTTTCAAGTGGCTGTGCACAGGACCCTTGCCTTGGCTGTTTTTTCTGATTACGATACTCTGGGCCCCCACTCTTTGCCTGGTCTCATCTTCCTTCAGACTGAGGCAAGTTTTCCCTTCCTTTCTCCTCTCAGTAAATTCCTCCGTTATTACTTACTTTCAAAGTGTCAGGCACCCCCCACCTTATTGCACTTAGGCGTAATTTGCAGTTAATCATGAGATGACTTCATTAATGACTGTTTCTTCCTTTGCAGCAGATGCTGTAGGAATCATGTTGTTTTGCTCACCCCCATATCACCACCATTTATCCAGTGCCTGGGACTGTTGCTGGTGAATGAAGAAGTGAATATTCTCAAGAGTCTGGGACAACTTTTTTTTAACCCTCCAAACAGTCTGTGTACTATTGGAATTTAAAAACACTGTCTTCTATGAATTTCTCTCGGTATCTATTAAGGAGACACTTGACAAAAACTTGCTTATTTCATTGTGGAAGTTCTGTCCAGATGGAACATCCCTGAACCCTCTGAATATGTAAATCTTTTTTTAAAAAAATAAATTTATTTATTTATTTTTGTCTGTGTTGGGCCTTCGTTGCTGTGCACGGGCTTACTCTAGTTGTGGCGAGTGGTGGGCTACTCTTTGTTGTGGTGCGTTGGCTTCTCATTGCAGTGGCTTCTCTTGTTGCAGAGCACAGGCTTCAGTAGTTATGGCATGCAGGCTCAGTAGTTGTGGCTCGCTGACTTAGTTGCTCTGTGGCATGTGGGATCTTTCCGGACAGGGCCGAACCCATGTCCCCTGCTTTGGCAGGCAGATTCTTAACCACTGTGCCACCAGGGAAGTCCCCAGAATGTGTAAATCTTGATCCTTGTAAGAGGAACATTTATCCACCCCTTGACCAATCTGGGGGATTGAGGACCAGAGGAGTCATTTCACATTTTGCTCTTGTCCCCAGTCTTTCAAATTGAGCAATCCAGGTTTCTGTTTTCCAGAGCCATCCTATACCTGCTATTTTCCCCATTCATTTGCACAGGTATTTCAATCCTGCTCTAGACATGTGGCTCGGCTTGATTGAAGTATCAAAATTTGCTACAGGGACTTCCCTGGTGGTCCAGTGGGTAAGACTGAGCTCCCAATGTAGGGGGCCCGTGTTCCATTCCTGGTCGGGGGAACTAGATCCCCCATGCTGCAACAAAGATCCCACGTGCCACAACTAAGACCCAGAGCAGTCAAAATAAGTAAATAAATAATTAAATATATTTTTAAAAGTTGCTACAAAAAGTCAAACTGTCTCTTCTACTTACATTTTGAAATATAGACTTGATTAAAAAGCAGAAGTAAAGTCAACTCTTTGGTTTGGTGTTTGCTTAAAGGAAACAAGGCTCTGATGAAGCTCATTTTTTAGCTAAAGGAATTCCCTTTGAAGTTAGGGCTTTATTTTGCAAATATAAGGCTCTGTGAGCTACCACAGGAGCTGAGTATAGGCTCTCCAATAAAATTTCAGTAGTGGGTGAATTAGGGTGAAACTGCAAATAGGCCACTGGCCAGTTTGAGACATTTCTGCCTCTGATGCCTTTTTAATGGGCCAGAAATTTCTGGATTCCAGCTCTTCAAGGTAGCAGGTTATTTAAAATGTTAATTTAATTACATTGCATCCTTTTTTACAGAAACAGGTTAAACTGCAGTTTCAGGTGGCTTGTCCACAACAACAAACAGGGCAGAGCCTTTGTTGATAAAGAGCTCACATTCCACAAGGCAGAGTCACACCCAAACCCCTTGGGAACCAGGGCTACAATCTTTGATCCAGCTAACCCTGCATACCAGAGCTAATTGGTTTTAAAAGTGCCTGATTTATTATTTTTCAACATTCAACTTATATTTCTTTAGTGAATGACACCATTCTAGACTTGCAAGTTAATAAGGCTGAAGACAAATTGCGCTTAACATACAGTGTGATCAGCATTCTCAATTTGCAAGGCTAGTCCTTGAGTGTCCTTCCTGTCCTTCTAGTGCACCCATTGCCTCACTGGCTCCCTTACTAGGGCTCCACCCCTTCCCTTCTTGTTTTTTGCCTCTCCTTACTCAATGATGGTCAAACTTCTGGCTAAATTACAACTCTTTTATATGCTTTCTCTATACATATATTTATCTATCTATATTTATATAATAGGTAATATGTGAGCATGATAAAGTTTCAAATTGCATAAAAGACAATAACCATAAAAATTAATTCTCCCTTCCACTCTTGTTTCCCAACCTCTAGTTCTCCTTTTCCCAGGCAACCACTGATAGTTTCTTCTGACTTTCTGATAATAATCTATGCATATACAAATCGTAGCTGACTTTACTGTTCTGCATCTTGCCTATTTCATTAAATAATATTTTGGAGATTGTTCCAGATCAGTCCATATAGAAACACCTCATTATTATTATTTTTTTAAATAAATTTATTTATTTTATTTATTTATATTTGGCTGCGTTGGGTCTTTGCTGCTGTGCGCAGGCTTTCTCTAGTTGCAGTGAGCGGGGGCTACTCTTTGTTGCGGTGCGCGAGCTTCTCATTGCGGTGGCTTCTCTTGTTGCGGTGCGCAGGCTTCAGCAGTTGTGGCACACAGGCTCAGTTGCTCTGCGTCATGTGGGGTCTTCCTGGGCCAGGGCTCGAACCCGTGTACCCTGCATTGGCAGGCGGATTCTTAACCACTGCGCCACCAGGGTAGCCCCTGCCTCATTATTTCTACAGTTGTATACAGTCACATAATTCAGTTATGACCCGTGTGTATGTATGTGTGTGCTCACCTGTGTGTGTAATTGTTTTATTGAATTTCCCTTCAAAGCCTTATATATAATCTTAATTTGCTTTCCAGGAGAATGTGTCTTGTTCCCCCTGAGTCTCCTCTTTCCTCCACTGCATTTCACTTTCTGTCTACTTTCTCCCAAGGTTCGTGGCCTTGATGTGTGTGTGTGCATGCGTGCACACGCGTGTGTGTGTGTGTGTGTGTGTGTCTGGGCCTTTTTGAAGTGGTCTTTGAAGGCAGTTGGGGAAGAGGAGGAGAGAGAGCGGCAGCATGCCAATAGCTGTGGCAGGACAGGATGTTTGAGGCTTTGTTGGCTCTCTCTGATATGGAGATGAGCACCAAGACCTCCTCCTTCAGAATTTGGGGATGGTAAGTAACTTGTTCTAGGACTTTGTGCAACTCTTTTCATCTTTAAGGGCTTAGATTTCTCCCTGTGTAAGATGAGTAGGCTATACAATGTAATTTCTAAGTCTCCAAGCTCCAAGCTCTAAAATTCTAAGAAAATAAGCTCTCAAGTATTCTGCTGGTGGGAATGTAAAGGGTACATCCCAGAGAGAGGGCAATTTGGCAATATCCTTCAAAATTACAAATACCTATACCTATTGACCAAATAATTCTACTTCTAAGGATTTATTCTGTGGTTACACTTGCATATGCACAAAATGATATAAATTCAAGGTTGTTCATTGCAGCATTGTTTGTATATCAAAAAATTGGAAATAGTCTAAAAATATTCGTCAGTAAGGGACCAGATAAATATAGTATTGATATATCCTTACAGTGGAACATTATATAGCCAGAAAATAGAATGCAGATACAATGAAATATTGTATCACAATAAGAATGAGCAAAATACAGTTATATGCAGTAGTGTATGAATATCAAAACAATGTAGAGGAAATGTAGGGCAAAAGAAGCCAAACTCAAAAAGAGCACACACTGTATGAATCTGTTAAATTAAAGTTCAAAAACAGGAAGAAGGAATCTCTAATGATAGAAGCTGGATTGTGGTAACCCCTGGGGGTAGGGCAGTGACCGAAAGGGATCACAAGTGGGTTCTGAGATATTTGTCATGTTCTCTATCGATTTGAGAAGTAATTACACAGGTGTGTTCCGTTTGTGAAAATTTATGATGTGGGCAGTTTTTTCTATTCTGTATAGCAGTAACAATGTAAAAGATAGATAAACTCTATGAGCACTGATATCAAACAACCTGATAGATATTATATGAAAAAAAAACAAGCATGAATAAAACACTTCCATATGTGTTAAATATGGAGAAATAGGGCTTCCCTGGTGGCGCAGTGGTTGAGAGTCCGCCTGCCGATGCAGGGGACACGGGTTCGTGTCCCGGTCCGGGAAGATCCCACATGCCGCAGAGCGGCTGACCCCGTGAGCCATGGCCGCTGAGCCTGCGCGTCCGGAGCCTGTGCTCCGCAACGGGAGAGGCCACAACAGTGAGAGGCCTGCGTACCACAAAAAAAAAAAAAAAAAAAAAAGGAGAAATATACCTGTACTTGCTTATAAATGTATACAATACTTCTGGAAAGATGCTCAAGAAGCTGGCAACTTTGGTTGTCTGTGAAGAGCAAGTAATAGCTGAGAGAGAGACTTTTACTGAACGTTCAGTTGTACATTTTGGATTTCAAGTCATGCATATTTATTACTTATAAAACGAAGAGGAAGCACTCAAATTCTAAAAAGGAAAAATAAAAAATGTTTGTGAGCCTAGGAAATTTCCAGAAGTAAGGAAGTACTCATAAGTAAGAAGAAGGAAAAAAGGGGGAAAACACCCCCTAAAAAAACACCAAAAGATTATGAATTGAATATATAACTCAGAGCTCAGTAGTGGGGAAGTAGAGAACATTTGAATCTTCTAAAATTGAACAGATAGAACCTTTTCTTTATGTTCACCACTTTAATCATGATTTAAAAACTAGTCACAAGTATTTTTTTTTCTTTAAAGCTGTATTTATTAAAGGCATAAGATAATACATACAATTTTTTTTCACATCTTTATTGGAGTATAATTGCTTTACAATGTTGTGTTACTTTCTGCTGTACAACAAAGTGAATCAGCTATATGTATACATATATCCTGATATCCCCCAAACAATGGTCTTAACGGTAAGATATCAAATATCTATAAAGACATTTCAGCCCTCTGAGCTATCCAATGTGATCAGCCTAGTGTAAATTCTTCAATCCCTTTCTCTATGCCCCCATGGATATATCTATAAATGGTCAGCAATATACTAACAGGATCATACCACTCTTTGTCCCTTTTCAGTTTGCATTTTCCACTTTAGCAATATATCAAGGACATCCCTCTGGGTCAATACAGATAGGTCTAACTAATTTTCATCATTGATTAGTGTATAATATTGCAGAGTATGGAGGGAGTACAATTGGTTCATATATTCCATTACCTATGGACAGTCACATTGTTCCTAGTTTGTTTGTGTTTGTTTTGCACTTCTGGTAACACAATAAGCATCTGTGTTAGTTTCCTGTGGCAACCACAAACTGAGTGGCTTAAAATAACAGAAATTGATTCTTTCCCGGATTTGGAGTTCCAAGTCTGAAATCAATGTGTTAGCAGGCTCTGCAAACCTGTTCTGTGGTCACCTCCTACCTTCTGGTAGCTGCCAGCAATCCTCAGCATTCTTTAGCTTGTACATGCATCATTCCCAACTGCCTCATTCTTCACATCCCCTTTATCTCTGTGTCTCTATCTCAAATCTTTCTCTTCCTTTCTCTTGAAGGGATGCCTGTCATTGGATTTAGGGCCCACCCCAAATCTAGGATGATCTAATTTCAAGATCCTTAACTTAATTACATCTGTAAAGATCCTTTTCCCAAATAAGGCTATGCTCACAGGTTCCAGGTGGACTTCTTTTGGAGGGCCAACATTCAACCCACCACAGCATCCTTGGATCCATCCTTACAATTAGTATTTTCTTTAGTTTTTCTATAGGGCAGAGTTAATGCATTTTTGGGTCAATAGGTATATGTATTTTAAATTTAAATAGGTATTCTCAGATTACTCCTAGAAAGTTTGTGGCATTTACACTCCCATCAGAGCTTGTTTCCTATGTATTGATTGGTCTTGTTAATGTTTGCCAGTCTAATGAGTGAAAAATGGATTACTGTTTTAATTTGCTTTCTCATGGCTATTAGTGAAATAAGTGTCTTTTCAATGAACCATTTGGATTTTCTCTCCCATTAATCGCCTGCTCGTAGACATTGCCTGTATTTTATTTTATTTTTTATTTTTTTGCGGTACGCAGGCCTCTCACTGTTGTGGTCTCTCCTGTTGCGGAGCACAGGCTCCGGACACGCAGGCTTAGCGGCCATGGCTCACTGGCCCAGCCGCTCCGCGGCATGTGGGATCTTCCCAGACCGCGGCACGAACCTGTGTCCCCTGCATCGGCAGGCGGACTCTCAACCACTGAGCCACCAAGGAAGCCCTCCTGTATTTTAAAAACATTGCACTATTTGGCTTTTTAAAAATCCATTTATAGAGACTCTTTTATGTTAGAGATATAATGTGTTTGCCATATGTTTTGTGCAGTTCTGTCTATTGTTTTTTGTTTTAACTTGTCTTAGTGTGATGTTATGCAAAACTTTCAAAATATTTAGGTAGAAAATTTTTTTCTTTGATGATTCTGGGCTTCCTGTCTTGCTTAAAGTTTCCCCTCGCTAAAGTTATATTACTATTCTTTAAAAAATTTCCTCTAAGTCTTTGTTTTGTATATTTTTAAGTCTAACTCTTCTGGAACATATTTTTGAATATGGTATGGCTCTAGATTTATTATGAATAGTCAATTAAATCAGTTTCATTGATCAAATAAACTATTCTTTTATCACAGGCTTGTTTGCCACCTTTGCTTTATATTAGGTTTACTTGAGATTCCATCCCAGACTACTCAACTGTTTGCCTGAGCTATCACAGTAGCAATAAGTTACAATAACCTTACAATATAGTAGCTTTACAATAAGTTAAATTTTTGGTTTTCAGTAAGTGAAATTGAAGTGTGCCATTAAGAAAGAGAACCATGAGATTTCCCGGTGGAGGTCAAAAGATAACAGGAGATAAGGTATGCGAACAGGGCTGGGTAAACTGTAAGCCTCTTCAGATAAATGTTAGTTATCGCAGAAATGAACACACAGAAAAAGAATCTTGGGCTTGGAATGCTGGACTTTTGCTTTATGACCAGTGCAGGGATTGAAGGGCCAGCTGTGGGTCAGCCGACCTAGCGGCCCCACCCCGGGAAGAGGAGCGACACAGGGGCAGAGGGAAAAGCAAAGTGTAGGGCCCAGGAACCGAGATATCAGTTCAGAGTCGCAGAACTGGGGAGAGTGGCTGTGAAGAGAAGGCCGGCAAGGAAACTAGGAAAAGAGAAATCTCTTGGAGGCGGCTACGAAGACCGGGGCAGGTAGTGGGTCTCTCCTGAAAGCGGCTTGCTGGGGATTCCTGATTCCGAGTCCTCCAGGAGCCTCAAAGAGGAGCAGAACTGCCGCACACCAGCGCCGCTGCTGGGCGGGCAGCCGGAGAAAACTAGGCGGCGGTT
>NW_006791360.1:846113-878651 GCF_000442215.2 Lipotes vexillifer | reverse complement strand
CCGCCACAGCCCGCGGCGCTGGCGACTGAGTGGCCGCTCCGCGCTTCCTGCCGACGCGGAGGACGCCGGCCCGCGGGGGTGCCTCGCTAGCCTGAGGCCCTCCCGGGGCTCTCCAAGGTGAGCGGCTCTTCCCGGCCTCCGGGCGGCAGGGACGCGACCCTTTGGGTTGCGTTCCTGAGGGGCGTCTGGGGAGAGGCGGCGTCCTCAACCCTTGTGTCTGTGCGGACACCGCGAGCTCCTGATCCTCAGATGCCTTTTTGCGCAGGGTGTATTTTAGGGGCGGGGATCCTGGACTGTTGGGATAGGGTCGTGTTTTCAAATACCGGCGCCGCCACTGAGCAGCCCTGGGGCCTTGGGCCAGAGTATCCGGATTTGTTAGTGGGAATAAATTATACGTACTTCACAGGGTTGTGAAGCTAGGACAGGATGATGTACATGACCGAAAAGCGAGTGCTTGGTCAGTGGTAGGCTGTTAAGAGTAACTCCGCTGCAGCATCTTCCCTTGTTAGCTATTGCTGATTCTTGGTTGCGGGTGGGGGGCACATTTATTTCCGAAGCTCTTTGATGTTGCAGTAACCTCCACTGGAGTTGTTTAATACAGGAGCCTGTTATCTTAACAGTGGCCAAAATACGAATCCTATAGCCTCATCCTAGAATGCTGGAGTCTCTTTTTTTCTGCTAAGGCTGCCTTGGAATACCTGTCTCAGGTACCGAGTGGGAATTGCTGTTTAAATAAAACACCGAGTTTTAGGATTCGCTTCAGATGCAAGGTGGTGGGATATATTAAACTTGAAGTGCTTTGCTGTTTAAATAATCTTAAGTGACAAACTGTCACTTGTTACAGAGTATAAACAGAGAAGAATATGGAAACAGACTCCTTTTTTTGCATTGCTACATACGAAGGGAGTGACAAGTGCTTTTGTAAACATCATCGTGGGCAGTGTTATTGTCTGGTGAAGTCATCATAGTTAAATTAGATGAGTACTTATTTTGAAGCACTGAATGGGTGTTTGGAAATATGACTCCTAATAAAATCATCTCCAACGAGTCAGAATTCTCAGCAGTTCATTAATCATTTGGGGATTTTTAGGTTACACTGTAAGATTTTTATGGTAAAAGCAGAACTGCTTAAGTCATGATAAAGTAGCATAGGAAAGGGTGGTCAGGATAAAGATCTTAACCTAGTTCCAGAAGGCAAGTGTGGAACAAAGTAAAAATCTTAAGCTTTAAATCTGGGATTGTATTCACTAAGGCAAAAATGACTGAAATCAAAAAACTTTTTTGTACAATCCCTGATTCACATCCTAATGAGGGTCTTCTACCTTCAGAGTGGTTTTTTTTTTTTTTTTAATTTAATTATTTTTGGCTGCGTTGGGTCTTTGTTGCTGTGTGCGGGCTTTCTCTAGTTGAGGCGTGCGGGGGCTACTCTTCGTTGCGGTGTGCAGGCTTCTCATTGTGGTGGCTTCTCTTGTTGTGGAGCACGGGCTCTAGGCGCGTGGGCTTCAGGATTTGTGGCTGGCGGGCTCAGTAGTTGTGGCTCTCGGGCTCTGGAGTGCAGGCTCAGTAGTTGTGGCCCATGGGCTTAGTTGCTCCGTGGCATGTGGGATCTTCCCGGACCAGGGCTTGAACCCATGTCGCCTGCATTGGCAGGCGGATTCTTAACCACTGCGCCACTGGGGAAGACCCACAGTGTTTTTTAGAAATGGAGGAAATCGAATTGTGTTTTGATTTATTGCCTTTTTTCACCTCCTGTCTGTATTTCTTGCTTTTCTTAGAGACTCATCCATAAAGGCTTTTGATCCAACTTGCTTTGTGAATGTAAACAAAATACATAGAAAAAAATTAAAAATTAACTTTGTAATCTAAATTATCTTCTTCCTTATAGTCTCATTGTGTTCTTCCTTAAATTATAACCTTCCCTGTTGTCTCACTGGTGAAGCCAACAGTAGAAGCGCTGCTAGCCACTGTGAAAAGGCTAGGGGTCAGAAGTCACAGCTTGGCTCTTAGGCCTGGTCCTGGGTCCCAGGTAGCTGAGACTTTGGGGATGTCACCCAGTCTTTCTGGGCCTCAGTTGTTTTGTTTGTTTATAGAATTTGAGAGTGTGTGGCCAGCAGGATGGGAGGGTGGTGGTGGATTAGAGTATCATATTATATAAAGGAACCTTCCAGGATTCTCCACTTTTATGGTTTTCCTTCTCTTCACTCAGTTTCTCTATCTCTTTTGTTGACTTTTCCTTCTCTTCGTGAATTCAAAACATCCTATAATGCCTCAGGGTGTCCAAGCCCGTCCCTCCACTTTTTTCTACCTGTATTCTCTCCGAGTGATCCCATCAAGTCCTGTGGTTTAAATACTGTCACCGTGCTGTTGACTCTCAGATTTTTATCTCCAGTTCTGAACTTCACATTTCTTCTACCTGCCTACATATCTTCACTTCATTTGTCTATCTTAAACTTGACGTGTTCAAAGTGGAGCTCTTGATTTCCATTCTTCAACCTGTTCCTTCCCCAGCAGTCTGCATTTCATAAGAGCACCCCTCTACCCCCCTGTTCCACCTACTTAAGTGAAAAATCTGGTGGTCATCCTTAATTCATCGCTTTGCCTCACTGCTCCCCCACTGCCCCACACAACCAGTCCTTCAGCAAACCCTGTTGATTTTGCCTCCAAAATGTATCCCGAATATATTTACTTCACTTTATTTTTTATTTTTAAAAAATATTTATTTACTTTTTGGCTGTATCGGGTCTTAGTTGTGGCACATGGGCTCAATAGCTGCAGAGTGTGGGCTTAGCTGCCCCGTGGCATGTGGGATCTTAGTTCCCCTGACCATGGATTGAACCGGCGTCCCCTGCATTGCAAGATGGGTTCTTAACCACTGGACCACCAGGGAAGTCCCTACTTCACTTTATTTTTTATTGTCACCACCCCAGTTGTTCCTAGGTAGTAGCTTCCTAACTAGTCTCCTTGCCTCTGGCCTTGCTCTCCTACAGTCCATTTTCAGACAGCAGTCAGAGTGATCTTTACTTACTCTCCTGCTCCAGGGGCTTCTTATTGCACTAAAAAGTAAGTCCAAACTCTACCTGCATTATCAGCTAATTATCTTGCTTATTTTCTTGTTTATTTGTTTATGGTCTTTTCCCTCCCACATATTATAAACTCTCTGATGGAAGGGACTTGGTCTTCCCTAGGGTATTCTCAGTAACCAGAACAGCATCTGGAAAATTTAACTAATGTTGAATGAATGAATGTGTGAGTAAAATACATTATAAAATCTTCCGATTCCAAGTATAACATGTACTGAACACACTTGACCCTTTTTTGGTCCCAGATTTGTGCAAATGAGGAAGTGATCACAGGGCCTGGAGTTATTCTATTAGGTATCCTTACTTTTTCAGTCTTCATTAAGGTACTGTACCTCCTGAAAAGGCTAAGCATTTAGACGTCAAGCCGTTAATAACAAAAACAAATGTGGATTTTGTTCATTGTATACTGGATCATTAGTATTTTTGCGAATAAGAAACCATACACGTTTTCCAGCCTTGTCTTGTTCTTTAGAAGCGTTGAATTTTTTTTAAGAAGATGTTGGGGGTAGGAGTTTATTAATTAATTAATTTATTTTTGCTGTGTTGGGCCTTCGTTTCTGTGTGAGGGCTTTCTCTAGTTGTGACAAGTGGGGGCCACTCTTCATCGCGGTGCACGGGCCTCTCACTATCGTGGCCTCTCTTGTTGCAGAGCACAGGCTCCAGACGCGCAGGCTCAGTAGTTGTGGCTCACGGGCCTAGTTGCTCCGCGGCATGTGGGATCCTACCAGACCAGGGATCGAACCCGTGTCCCCTGAATTAGCAGGCAGATTCTCAACCACTGTGCCACCAGGGAAGCCCAGAAGCGTTGAATTTTGGTCTTGACTGGGGACTGGTTCTGTAGAATGTGGTAGTTTAATCCAGTATTGCATACCAAATCCTATAGGATAGCAGTTGCAATTTTTACAGAGAACAGGTGTGTTTATTTATTTCAATTATACTATTTTTTAAAAATCTGAGCCCCCCCCTTGTGTGCATTTATGTAAATATCCTCTGAACCATTTGATTCAGTTATCATATCTTACCATATCTTGGAGAGATCAGTCCCTATCATTTGGCTTCTGCTAACTGCTCACTTGCAAGCCTTGTCATGTTTTAGAAAGAGGCAAATAATTTAGGATTTTCCCCCTGCCTGAGACTGAAGCCTCAAAGACTATCTAGTAGGTTTGTGAAGAAAGAAGGGTATGGAAAAATCAAGGTGTAGAATTCCATTGTCAGAGTAGATAATAGGACAAAGATACGTTGGAGAAGGAAATCCTAGACTAGAAGAACAATACTGGAAATTTAGTAGAAGAGAAGAAGAAAAGGAAGATAAAGGAGAATCTTATAGATTTTCAGGCTTGTGTGGGGCAACTTTGCTTCTCACTCCTTTTACCTTCTCATTCTCCCTCTGCAAATTTTGACACTTTTTTTTTTCCCCTCTGCCTTCTCTCCACTGCCTGATTTGTATGGGCTATTTTTCTAAGGAGTGCCTATGTGCCTTTGGTAGTTTGATGTCTGCTGGGACACCTTGTGTGAAAGGATACTATCCTTTCTTGAAGAGGCCTTTCTGCTTTCTCATAATCAAAGTCTGACTTCCTGTATTTTCCAGCCACTGGGTCCAGCTTTACCCTTTGGAGTGATTCTAAACTGGTGTACTTCCTTTTTAAGTTGTTCTCTCATATATTCCATGGTAACCTTTATGTTATCTCTAGGTTAAATAATCCTGAGTCACAAGCTTCCAGTTGAGAGAGGAAAAATGAAAGGTATTAGATGTATGGTTGGGTGTGTATAGTGTGTTACCTACCAGTTGCTCTGATAATCCAGATTGCGTATCTCTAATTTAGACCTATCTTTTTCTGAGTTGATAGTTTTTTTTTTTTTTTAATAAAAAAGACATTTCTAAAAGGAGAGTGACATTGAATTTTAAAATTTTACATGTACAGTCCTATGAGTTTTAACACATGCCTAGATTCTTGTAACTATCACCACCATTAACAATGTACAGAATAATTCCAACACCCCAAAGAATTCCCTCATGTTACCCCTTTGCAGTCAGCCTCCCCTTCATTTTTAACACTTGGAATTATTTTTTTATTTTTTGGCCACCACGCGGCTTGTAGGGTCTTAGTTCCCTGACCAAGGGTTGAACCCAGGCCCTTGGCAATGAAAGCACAGAGTCCTAACCACTGGACCGCCAGCGAATTCCCTGGATTTATTTGTTTTTTTTAAAGGGAAAATCTCTCATGCATAGAATATGTTAGAACTTGGAATAAGTGGATAATTGATCAACCTAATTGTTGGTTTTCTTTTAGAAATATAAATGAAAGAATTCCAGTTTTCAACATAACGGGTTTACATGCAATAAAGTAATAAATTTTGTAGATGGAGGAATGTTTAAAAAGCTTTAAATTAAAAAAAAAATTATTGTATAACTTCTGGATCCTGTCAAGTGAGGCAAATCCCATGATGTCAAGTTACAATAGGGAGCATCTAACAAAGAAATTTGGAGGCTAAGTCTGATAAAATCATAAAGGATGGCATAACATATCTTCTCATGTGTCTTTGATAAATCCAGAATCCCATTTACTGCAATCGCAGGGTAAGCTAGGGTAAACTGGAGATTAATTTTGCCAAGGATTATGTTATGAAGTCTCAGTTTTTCTCTCTTCTCTCTCTCTAGCATTGTCACCTCTGCTAGACTATCCATTTTATTCCAGCACTTAGTTGTTTCAGGTATTCAACTCTTCTAGGGTTTGAGGGAAAGATGTGCTATCTTTATAGCTATGGTGTATTGCAAAGGTAGCTTTCCATTATTCGTTTAACTTTTTTCCAGCCTAAAGCAGTCAATAATTTAGAAATTCCCTCATTTCCTCAAAAAAATTTTTTTTTTTTGCAGTACGCGGGCCTCTCACTGTTGTGGCCTCTCCCCTTGCGGAGCACAGGCTCCGGACGCTCAGGCTCAGCGGCCATGGCTCATGGGCCCAGCCGCTCCGCGGCATGTGGGATCTTCCCAGACCAGGGCACGAACCCGTGTCCCCTGCATCGGCAGGCGGACTCTCAACCACTGCGCTACCAGGGAAGCCCTCCTCAAAAAATTTACACATCCTTCCCCTGAGTCCTGGCTCCATGATCTTTCCCCCACTTCTTCACCAAGAATGTATATTTCCTTATTTTCTTGATTATTTAAAGTAGGTCACCTGAGGTTATTATCTGTTGAGCCTTTAATAGGGGGAATTTACTGCCAAAATAAAAGTTAATCTGACAGTCCCCTGTGTTATGGTATTGTTAGAGCACAGGTCAGCAGCTCACAATCCCCTACTGCAAACCCTGGAGGGACTGCTGCATCCTTGACCCTGTAGCTTGTCTCCTGCTGCTCTGGCTACTTGGGAGACCACCAGGCAAATGCTCATTTGCCTTCAATGGAAATGCGAACCTGATTATCCATGCCTTCAGGAGGAGGATTATGTGGATTAAAAGAAATCCATGGGTAATCCAGAAGCTTTATTTAAACTGCAGTTTAACCACATTCCTGACCATAGTTTTTATTTGCATTTCTAATAACTAATTTATAATATTTACCAATTTCATGTTTACCTCTTTGTACCGTTTAGAAGTAATGGTAGTTATGAAGTAGAGAATATGTGGGAAGGGACAAAGGAGTTAGATAATCTACAGGCATTGCCCCACATAACTTGGTGTTGACTGGATGGTTTAACCAGTAAGGTTTAGTAATGCTTACTAGACCTTGAAGCCCTGAATTCCATGAATTCCTTACCTGCTGAGCCACTGGAAGAAATTTGAGGTGACTGTCAACAAGAGGCCAAACTCCATTTTGAGACATTTGTACTTTACTAGCTTAAATGATTGAGCTTTTGTGATTTAAATGAGTATTGCAGATTGTCAGAATTATAAATTTACTGCAATTTGAAGTTCTCTTTAATGTTTATTTAATCACTTAACCTGTTAAACATTTTCATAGGAGTTAAAATGAAGACCTTCTATTTGAAATAGAGGTGCTCATTTCTTGTAGCCAGGCCACTATTTACTACCTCTGACATGTTACTTACATGTAGTTACACAGTAACTAATTTCTATTAAACAGTTGAAATATGGTCATTTAAAATTGCTTATTCTTGAACTACTGATTTAGTGTAGATCTTGTATTTAGATATCATACTATTAAAATCAGTGTTTTCCTCTGACTTTATAAATCATTACAAATTGCTGCCCTTATGTTATCTGAACACAAATTTATTTAAAACTTATTTCTGCAGTTGTATATTTTCAAAAGTTAGGTTCCATGTTTCTCAGCTACATGGACATCATTCCTCCAATGAGATTCATTGTAGTTAATTATTAGAGGCATGTCCTGGGGAAAACCAACTGGAATTCTCTTAACACACTTGTTTTTTTGCACTGTGAGCCTAAGGAAACATCCATAGAAGATGGTTGTTGATTTTGGATAATGTTATGATCAGTTATAATTATTTTATTTTTGTTCTTTTGATGGCTGTGGAAATTTCACATTTTCGTTGGAAATCATTAGTTCTTAACTCTTGATGTACTTCACTCAACATTCCATTATTAAATTATTAAAATTTTCCCTAACTGAGAGGCTTCTGGGTTTTAGATTCTCATTCTACCTACAAGGAATGTCTAGTGTGTGTGTGTGTGTGTGTGTGTGTGTGTGTGTGTGTGTAATGGAGAACTATATATGCTGTACCAACCAGTAACAATTGTTTTACCTTTAACTTACGAAGAATATACTATCTTCTCCTTGAGAGCCACGCAGTTATTTTTTAATCAGTGACTTCTTTAATTCTATGTATTCTATTGTTACCTGCTTCCTTTTATCACTATGTTCTTTTGTCATTTAAAGCTGTGACTGTCAATATAGCCTATTAGAAAAACTCCTCTGTGTGATTTACTATATAGGATTAAACTATAACCAAAGTTAACATTATTGAATGCTCACCTATGTGTCAGGTTATGCTAACTCCTCTTTGTGCATTATTCATTTTATCTTCATAACAAACTTGTAATGAAGGTACTAATGATATCCTCATTTAAGAGATGAGGAGGGCTCCCCTGGTGGTGCAGTTGTTGAGAGTCTGCCTGCCAATGCAGGGGTTCCGGGTTCGAGCCCTGGTCCGGGAAGATCCCACATGCCGCGGAGCAGGTAAGCCCGTGCGCCACAACTACTGAGCTCACGAACCACGGCTGCTGGGCCCGCGTGCCACAACTACTGAAGCCTGTGCCTAGAGCCCGTGCTCCGCAACAAGAGAGGCCACTGCAATGAGAAGCCCACGCAGTGCAACAAAAAGTAGCCCCCACTCGCCGCAACTAGAGAAAACCTGCACACAGTAACGAAGACCCAATGCAGCCATAAATAAATAAATTTATTAAAAAAAAAAAAAAGAGATGAGGAAACTGAAGCTTTGGGAAGTTAACATGCCAGGTGGCACACAGCTTTTAAGTGGGAGAGTCAGGTTTCGAACTCTGGTCTGTATGACTCTAGAATTTATGCTTTTGCTTATTTTTTTATTTTTAAATTTATTTTTTATTGAGGAATAGTTGATTTACAATATTATATAAGTTTCAGGTGTACAACATAGTGATTCACAATTTTTAAAGGTTATACTCCATTTATAGTTATTATAAAATATTCCCTGTCTTGTACAATGTTCTCTTGTAGCTTATTTATTTTATACATAGTAGTTTGTACCTCTTAATACCCTACCCCAGGAGTCCCCAACCCCCAGGCCAGACCAGTAGTGGTCCAACGCCTGTTAGGAACTGGGCCGCACCGCAGGAGATGAGTGGCAGGTGAGCGAGCAAAGCTTCATCTGCCGCTCCCCATGGCTTGCATTACTGCCTAAAGCATCTTTTGCGTTACGACCTGAACCCCCTCCTGCCCACCCCATCCCCCACCCCCCCGTCCCTGCCCTGGCCGTGGAAAAATTGTCTTCCACAAAACTGGTCCCTGGTGCCAAAAAGTTTGGGGACTGCTGCCCTACCCCATCTTGCTCCTCCCCCCTTCCCTCTCCCTACTAGTAACCACTAGTTTGTTCTCTATATCTGTAAGTCTTTTTTCTTATATTCACTAGTTCGTTTTAATTTTTATATTCCACATATAAGTGTTATCATACAGTATTTGTCTTTCTCTTTCTGACTTATTTCACTTAGCATAATATCCTCCATATCCATCCATGTTGTTACAAATGGCAAAATTTTGTTCTTTTTATTTATGACGGAGTAGTAATCCATTGTATATATATATACACCACTCTTCTGTATCCACTAATTTGTTGATGGACACTTAGGTTGCTTCCATATCTTGGCTATTGTAAATAATGTTGCTGTGAGCACTGGGGTAGAATTTATGCTTATAGCTGATTGCCTCAATAGTTTTTTTATTTGTTAGGTCCTTCAGAGGAAGGTTGAAAGAGACTATATATATATATTTTCTTTTTTTTTCTTTTAGAGGGCTCTTTCCTTTCTTATTTTTTTAATTAATTAATTTATTTTTGGCTGTGTTGGGTCTTCGTTGCTGTGCGCGGGCTTTCTCTAGTTGTGGTGAGCAGGGGCTACTTTTCATTGCGGTGCGTGGGCTTATCATTGTGGTGGCTTCTCTTGTTGCGGAGCATGGGCTCTAGGCGTGTGGGCTTCAGTAGTTGTGGCTCGTGGGCTCTAGAGCGCAGGCTCAGTAGTTGTGGCGCATGGGCTTAGTTGCTCCACGGCATGTGAGATCTTCCCAGACCAGAGCTCAAACCTGTGTCCCCTGCATTGGCAGGCAGATTCTTAACCACTGTGCTACCAGGGAAGCCCGAGACTATATAAGTTTAAAGTGTTGTTTTTTAGTGTAATAATCACCACCTTCATTTTACGGTACCTGGGTATTTGAAAACAGGAAGCAATTTTCTAATCATTTAACCATTAACTTTCACTCACTACTCTTAAGTTTTTATGTGTATAGTCCTGTTTTATGGATTAGAGTTAAACAATGAAGTAGTTATGTGATATAGTGTACCTTTTTTTAAAAAAATTAATATTTATTTATTTATTTTGGTTGCACCGGGTCTTAGTTGCGGCATGCGGGATCTTTAGTTGGGGCATGTGGGCTTCTTAGTTGTGTCATGTGAACTCTTAGTTGTGGCAGGCATGCGGGATCTAGTTCCCCGCCCAGGGATCAAGCCCCGGCCCGCTGCATTGGGATTGTGGAGTCTTACCCACTGGACCACCAGGGAAGTCCCAAACCTTTGTTTTGAATGTAAGATGAGCTTTTCCTTTTCCCTTGGCTTTACAATTGGACTGTGGTTTTGTGGTTTGTCATATATGTGTAAGTAACAAAAATACTTAATGTATGACTTTGTATAGTTAGAGGTCCTAGTCCGCTTGTGTAGATCATCTCTACAGAGTTTTTTTTTTTTTTTTTTTTTCGGTACGCGGGCCTCTCACTGTTGTGGCCTCTCCCGTTGCGGAGCACAGGCTCCGGATGCGCAGGCTCAGCGGCCGTGGCTCACGGGCCCAGCCGTTCCGTGGCATGTGGGATCTTCCCAGACTGGGGCATGAACCCGCGTCCCCTGCATCGGCAGGCGGACTCTCAACCACTGTGCCACCAGGGAAGCCCTACAGAGTTTTTAAATAAGAAAACACAGTTTTTTTTTTTCCTCTTCTGCTTAGGTAATTTGTTTGGATGGTATATTAAAACATGTTGCTAAGCTTGATCCTAAATTATTGGGAATAGATGAAGTTAGACATAAAAATACTTTTTTTTTTCATAAATTTACTTTGAATAAATGAACCAATAGACTACAGTTGTTAATCCCTTAACTTAAAAAAATAGTGAATTGAGAAGCATTAATACTATTTGGCCTTTTCTTTCATATTCACAGGAGAAAGGAATGTGAGCATTAACATTAAATCTACCATTAGTAGTACTCAGACACATAGAAGGAGATGCATAGGACACAGTGGAGGTTTTCTTTCTAACTCTGGAGCCCAGTTAACTTGTTTCAGGCAAGTTTCTGGTTGTGATGCCATTATAAGCCATTATGACAGCACGTCCAATCTGCAAATGGGGGATTTGTGATTATTTTCTTTACTGCTGAAGAGTTGAGCTCTTACTGAGTATGCCTCTTCCCATAGACAAGCCGTGAGTGGACTCAAATTGGGGCAGGTGGGTCACTTTTCCCTCTTAGAAGTCTGAACTTTTTTCTGTTGACAGTAATCTCAGTGACTCACAAACGTTATTTTAGTTACCCATTTCGCCTTTAACATTATTTCCCAAACTGTGTATTATTTTACAAAATAAAATGCAAGCATTTAGAACAGGAAAATCCTATCTTATAAATTCCATAATAATTGTTTTGAGCTAATCACTATTTTAAATTCATTTATAAGCAATGGTTTCTATAGATGAGAACTGTGTAGTTACAAAATTACAGGTATTCTTTCGTCATTCCTGAGTGGGTGTGGAGACCTAAAGCCACCGATGTATTATCCATTTTGAAAATGAACTATTTAATAACTTAAGAGAAGTTTTGGGCTGACTACATCTAGTTAGTTGTATGCTAAGGTTGGGATCTGATTTTAGTAAAGGAAAATATTTTTAAGGAATACAATCCTTCTTGAAGTCTTCATATATTATTGACAGTGTCAATAATGTTTGCCTTAAAATGTAATCTTAAAAGATAGCAATTTTTTTTTTAGAAAATTGCTAAGGTCATTTTATTTTATTTTTTAAAGTAATTAATTAATTTTATTTTGGGCTGCATTGGGTCTTTGTTGCTGCACGTGGGCTTTCTCTAGTTGTGGTGAGCGGGCTTTCTCTAGTTGTGGCAAGTGGGGGCTACTCTTTGTTGTGGTGTGCGGGTTTCTCATTGCGGTGGCTTCTCTTGTTGTGGAGCACAGGTTCTAGGCACGTGGGCTTCAGTAGTTGTGGCCTGTGGGCTCAGTAGTTGTGGCCCACGGGCTCTAGAGTGCAGGCTTAGTAGTCGTGGCACATGGGATTAGTTGCTCCGTGACATGTGGGATCTTCCTGGACCAGGGCTTGAACCTGTGTCTCCTGCATTGGCAGGCAGATTCTTAAAACACTGCACCACCAGGGAAGCCCTAAAAATTTTTTAAAAAATTTTGGCCGTGCCACGCAGGTTGTGGAATCTTAGTTTCAGAACCAGGGATCAAACCTGTGCCCTTGGCAGTGAAAAGCGTAGAGTCCTAACTGGACCGCCAGGGAATTCCCTGCATTATTATTTAAAATGGAAGAATTCTTTATTTTTTAATGTACAAAGTTGTTTATTTTTTTCAGGAATTTAAAAATACATACCAATTTAAACTGAATGCACGTTAAGTTACTGTTTTATTTCCTAACTATGCAGTTGATATTATAAGGAACTGCTCCATTCAGTTAAAACCAAATGAATAACATCAACTTTTTCTGGCTTACTTTTCTGAAGATAATTGGTACATAAACATATAATTTAATCCTTTTTATTATTTATTTATTTTTATTTTGGCCATGCCTTGTGGCTTGCAGGATCTCAGTCCCCCAACCAGGGGTTGAACCCAGGCCACGGTAGTGAAAGCCCATAATCCTAACTACTAAGCCACAAGGGAACTCCCTAGTTGCAGGCTTTCTGAAAGGATACCCAAAAACTGCTATACGTTGGTTTCCTCTGGGGAGTGTAACCTCGGATGCTGAGAGACATTTGTGGTAGGGAGACTTTATTGTATATCCTTTTGTGCTTTTGAATTATGTGCCTTTGAATTTCCTTTTGTGATTTTGAATTTATGTAATCAATGCATGTAACTACAAAGTAAAGAAATTCAGCTATTTTGATGATTAGAAAGGTGATTTTGTAAGGTATTACAAAATTAAACACAGTGGACACTATAATGTTTAGTAAAGTATCATTAAAGCTTAAGAAAATTGTATTTATTCTGTCTTCTACATTGACTTGTATTATACCTGTACAATTAATGCATAGGTGGGTAAGATGGAGGTCTAACCCTGTGTTAGGCATATTAATAATGATGGCCAAGGTTTATGGAATGCTTACAATATAGCAGGCACTTTGCTAAATCCTTTATGGTGGCATTGCTTGTTTGCTGCTTTCCCTCTGAGGGAAGGGCTACTATCAAGAATATTAATATTTTGGGCTTACCTGGTGGCGCAGTGGTTGAGAGTCTGCCTGCCGCTGCAGGAGATATGGGTTTGTGCCCCGGTCCTGGAAGATCCCACGTGCCGCGGAGCGGCTGGGCCCATGAGCCATGGCCGCTGAGCCTGCGCTCCGCAACGGGAGAGGCCACAACAGTGAGAGGCCCGCGTACCGCAAAAAAAAAAGAATATTAATTTTTCATTTCAGTTGTTACCTCTTTCCTGTATTGAGTTGTCAAAAGCAATTTTAGGGCTTCCCTGATGGGGCAGTGGTTAAGAATCTGCCTGCCAATGCAGGGGACACGGGTTTGAGCCCTCCGGGAAGACCCCACATGCAGTGGAGCAATTAAGCCCATGTGCCACACTACTGAGCCTGCACTCGAGAGCCTGTGAGCCACAACTGCTGAGCCCATGTACCACAACTACTGAAGCCCACGCGCCTAGAGCCTGTGCTCCGCACCGAGAAGCTACCACAGTGAGAAGCCTGCACACCGCATTGAAGAGTAGCCCCCGCTCGCCACAACTAGAGAAAGCCTGCGTGCAGCAACGAAGACCCAATGCAGCCATAAATAAATAAATTAATTAATTTAAAAGAAAAGTAATTTTAATATCAAATCCTCACTGGTGGCAGTTCTCAGATGTATTCACATTTTTCTACACACCAGGATCCAAAGCTATTACTGTCTCTTTGAAGGAGATATCAAACCGATCCAGGATGAGCAGGATAATTATTTTAGTCAATAGTTTCTACTCCATACGCTTCAATCTTTTTATCAGACTGCTTTAGCAGCTATTAAAATTTGTCTGAAATTTAAAAAATAGATTAATTTGGTTGCCTCTAATCATCAGATTATTTGGAGAATTGCTCAACTGTCCCTTGATTGCATTTGTACAAGTAGCCCAAGATCCTTGGAGTAGAATTATAAAATATACTTCTGTAATCTGAGGGCAGACTTGGAAGGATTCCCTTCAAAGGTAGGGAGACAGGGAGGGGAGGTATTACAATATATGCAGTCCAGAAGAGCAGTGAGGGATGCTTAACTATGACAGTGGGTTTGAGAAGGGGAAATTTGCATTAGAGAGATATTGAAGATTTTTTTTTAAAGATTTATTTATTATATATTTATTTAATGTATTTTTGGCTGCATTGGGTCTTAGCCGCGGCATGAGGGATCTTTGTTGTGTTGCGTGGGCTTCTCTTTAGTTGTGGCATGCAGGTTTTTGCTTCTTTAGTTGTGGCTCACAGGCTCCAGGGCGCAGGCTCTGTAGTTGTGACGCGTGGGTTCCAGAGCACGTGGGCTCTATAGTTTGCAGCACGTGGGCTCTAGTTGAGGTGCGTGAGCTCAGTACTTGTGGCATGTGGGATTAGTTGCTTGGCGACATGTGGGATCTTAGTTCACTGACTAGGGATTGAACCCGCGTCCTCTGCATTCATTGTAAGGCAGATTCTCCACCACTGGACCACCAGGGAAGTCCCGATATTGAACATTTTGCAAGTTACTGGGTTTCTAGAAGGAATAGAAACATCAGGAGGAACAGGAAAGTTTCTTTAATTTTAACAGGACTGTGTTTAGGTACATATATGTGTGTGGTGTGTAAGAGATTCACATTTTGGATAATTTCTTCTGTTAGGAAAAGTAATGCTTTTAGAAAAAGATAACACTCCTGCTACTTTCAGGTTTTATTAAAAAAATAAAGTTAATGGGAATTAGCTTTTAGGTACATTTCACCTTTCCTGAAATGTCCCTAGTTATTCAGTAACCATATGCTAGTTGTAAAAAATTCAAATAAAGAAGGAAAATACAAGAGAAAGTGCAAGTCCCCTTTCAGACCTTTCTACTCCAACCTCCTCTGTTCTCCCCATTCCCATTGCCCTCCTCAGAGATAATTATTGTTTTTTTTTTTTAACATCTTTATTGGAGTATAATTGCTTTACAATGGTGTGTTACTTTCTGCTTTATAACAAAGTGAATCAGTTATACATATACATATGTCCCCATATTTCTTCCCTCTTGTGTCTCCCTCCCTCCCACCCTCCCTATCCCACCCCTCTAGGTGGTCACAAAGCACGGAGCTGATCTCCCTGTGCTGTGCGGCTGCTTCCCACTACTAGCTATTTTACGTTTGGTAGTGTATATATGTCCATGCCACTCTTTCACTTTGTCCCAGATTACCCTCCCCCACCCCGTATCCTCAAGTCCATTCTCTAGTAGGTCTGCATCTTTATTCCCGTCTTGCCCCTAGGTTCTTCTGACCATTTTTTTTCTTTTTTCTTTTTTTAGATTCCATATATATGTGTATGTATATGGTATTTTTCTCTTTCTGACATACTTCACTCTGTATAACAGTCTCTAGGTCCATCCACCTCACTACAAATAACTCAGTTTTGTTTCTTTTTATGGCTGAGTAATGTTCCATTGTATATATGTGCCACATCTTCTTTATCCATTCATCTGTCAATGGACACTTAGGTTGCTTCCATGTCCTGGGTATTGTAAATAGAGCTGTAATGAACGTTTTGGTACATGACTCTTTGAATTATGGTTTTCTGAGGGTATGTGCCCAGTAGTGGGATTGCTGGGTCGTATGGTAGTTCTATTTTGTAGTTTTTTAAGGAACCTCCATACTGCTCTTCATAGTGGCTGTATCAATTTACATTCCTACCAGCAGTGCAAGAGGGTTCCCTTTTCTCCACACCCTCTACAGCATTTATTGTTTGTAGATTTTTATTTTTTTTTTGCGGTACGCAGGCCTCTCACTTGGCCTCTCCTGTTGCGGAGCACAGGCTCTGGACGCGCAGGCTCAGCAGCCATGGCTCACGGGCCCAGCCGCTCCGCGGCATGTGGGATCTTCCCGCACTGGGGCCCGAACCCGTGTCCCCTGCATCAGCAGGCAGACTCTCAACCACTGCGCCACCAGGGAAGCCCCCAGTTTATTATTTTTTTAAATTATTTTTTTGGCTGCGTTGGGTCTTCTTTGCTGCATGCAGGCTTTCTCTAGTTGCGGCGAGAGGGGCCTACTCTTCGTTGTGGTGTGCGGGCTTCTCATTGCGGTGGCTTCTCCTGTTGCAGAGCATGGGCTCTAGGCACGCGAGCTTCAGTAGTTGTGACTCGTGGGCTCAGTAGTTGTGGTTCATGGGCTCTAGATTGCAGGCTCAGTAGTCGTGGCAAATGGGCTTAGTTGCTCCGCGGCATGTGGGATCTTCCCGGACCAGAGATTGAACCTGTGTCCCCCTGCATTGGCAGGCGGATCCTTAACTACTGTGCCACCAGGGAAGTCCCCACATATTTTTCTAACACCTATTTATGTTTTCAGATTTGTGCTACACAGACTTTTTCCTTAAAGAGATTCTTTGAAATCTGTTCAAGTTGGGGAGGGGATATGTGAACAGGGGAAACCTAGAGACACAAATGTGGTTGGCTCTTGAATTGGAAGAATCAACATTGTGAAATGACTATACTATCCAAAGCACTCTGCAGATTCAGTGCAATCCCTGTCAAACTACCAATGGCATTTTACACAGAGCTAGAACAAAAAATGTTACAATTTGTACGGAAACATAAAAGACCCCGAATAGCCAAAGCAATCTTGAGAAAGAAAAACGGAGCTGGAGGAATCAGGCTCCCTGACTTCAGACTATACTACAAATCTACAGTAATCAAGACAGTATGGTACTGGCACAAAAACAGAAATATAGATCAAAGGAACAGGATAGAAAACCCAGAGATAAACCCACGCACATATGGTCACCTTATCTTTGATAAAGGAGGCAAAAATATACTGCGGAGAAAAGACAGCCTCTTCAGTAAGTGGTGCTGGGAAAACTGGACAGCTACATGTAAAAGAATGAAATTAGAACACTGCCTCACACCATACACAAATGTGGTTGGCGAAATATCATTTAATCTCATAGGTTCTCAGAATTAAAGAGAAGACTTAGGGATCACTTAGTTGCTAGACTAGGAAACTGGGTCTCTTGTGTTTACTGTTCAGGAGGAATATCTCCAGTGTTCTATGTTTCCACTTACATAGAGTTTCACTCTCTGGAACTCTGGTGAGAAGATGGAGATAGAAGAATGGATGATATAGTACCATTGCATGGTTTTAGGCATGTTTTTTTAACCAAGCAGCTATAGAGTAGTTGCTTAATGGATCTGTGTCAAGCTGGAGGGCTATCAGACTCACTGAAAGATATTTTTTATTCAAATTCTTTTTTTTTTTAATTCAAATTCTTAACTTTTTTGGTTACATGATAGATACTACTTTCAAAATTTGAAAGTACCAGAAACACCCTTCCTCTCTTCTGTACAGGCAACCAAAGCCATCAGTTTCTCATATGCCCTTCAGCGAGATTTTGCTTTTTCCAGTATATACATGTGTATGTATTCTACTCTTCCACACACTGTTTATGTAAATATCATATTCCCTTCTTTTAAATTACATAAATAATTAGTAGAGGTTGGAATTATGGATGGAAAGGGAAACTGATGTATATTGTACCATGAATGATAGCTAGCCTTGACCTACAGAGATAATATGCATAGCTCTTTAGTTGATGTGTATAAGGTATTCTAAGACCAGTTATTACTTCCTTCATCCATTTCTGTACTCAGTAGACTTGATTCAGTTTTGCTTCTGCATTTCTGTCACTAGGTATATGTGAAAAAATTCTGTACTTTTTTCTTTTTTCTATATAAGCACTTAATCCTTTCACTTCATTTTAAAAAAATTTTTATTTTACTTTTTGGCTGCACCATGCAGCATGCGGGATGTTAGTTCCCTGACCAGGATGGAACCTGTGCCCCCTGCAGTGGCATCTCAAGAGTCTGTTAAGTGCTGGACTGCCAGGGAAATCCCCTCACTTCATTTCTTTATTTTTTAAATTTATTTTTCAATTTGAAAGCAGTCACTGTTTATTAACTGACCAGATTACAAAAATAATCATGGTAGATACCTTAGTTCATCCTTCTTATAAGTCTGTTGATAGCAGTCCAGTCACTGTTTATTAACTGACCAGATTACAAAAATAATCATGGTAGATACCTTAGTTCATCCTTCTTATAAGTCTGTTGATCTGGTCTTCCCTGTTGCCAGCATCTCCACCTTCTACAAAATGGGTAGTCTTTTTCTTCATTCCACCTCGTGGAGAAGACAATTTGAAGGCCCACAGGAAGTTGTTTGCTTCTTTGAAACGTTTTCCAGCAGTATAGATCTCATGAATCAGATCCTCCATGCAGATAATGCTGTATTTGCCAAGAGATCGAGCAATCAACACGTTATCCGTCCGGGCAGTTTGCTTCTTGTTGATTTTGCCATAACCACGCTTGTAGATCAATTCATTTACTGACTTCAGGTTTGGGTACCTCCATGCAATGTATTCCACAATTCTCAGCATGTTAATTGAAGCCTTGTTGAGCTTCACAAAGGTGCCGTTGAAAATCTGACGGAGGCGAAGAAGCTGCAACACCTTTCGAACCTTTGGGCTCATACCATTGATACCTCTGATCCTGATGACAAATGCCAATTTGGGTTCCGCGGGTACGTAGAAGTTGCCAGCTTTTCTTGCCATCCTAGCCATTCGAATTTCAGTTCTGTACATCTGCCAGTATTCCTTGTGATAGTGCTTAGCTTTTTCATAGATAAGCTTCTCCTTGCCTTTCGAAGCATCTTCTGGGCAAATTTCTTTCTCAGGCGCTTGATCTTAAGCTCTGCAAAATTCTTTCTCTTTTTCTTAAGGGTTTCTGGCACAGCAGGAACCTTCTTTTTCTTCTCCTCAGCACCTTCCATGGTTCCAGCCGGGAAAGAGCCATTTCTTTATTTTTGTTATATATTTAGTAAGCAGTTACTGGCTACTATCTGTGGAGTCTGCTGCTGTTTCCTCCCCCCGCCATTTTTTTTGGCAGCAGCTTTATTGATATGTAATTTGCGTATAATACAGTTCATCCATTTTAATTGTACATTTCAATTTTTTTTTGTATATTCAGAGTTGTGCAAACCTACCAAAATCAGTTTTAGAAAAATGTTATCACCTCAAAAAGGAACCTTTTAGCTGTCATTTTCAATCCCATCCTTGCTCCCAGCCCTATGCAATGAATAATTTATGTCTGTATAGATTTGCCTATTCTGGATATGTCATATAAATGGAATCATAATATGAGGTCATTGTGAATGGCTTCTTTATCATGTTTTCAAGGTTCATCCATACTGTGGTATCAGTACTTCCTTTTAATTGATGAATAATTGTTTCCTTTTTCAATTTCACTAATAAATGTGTTTTGCTGTGTATTAGGGCTGTTAATCAGGAGTATCCATGCCCTAGGTTTTCCTTCTGTGTATCACCTAGTTGTTAACATTTTGCTGTGTATTGATAAATCTCTAATAGTATTGGCAAAGAGAGGGAAAAGAGTGTGCTGTTTGTTAATATCATTGGCAAGCGTTTCATTTTAAAAGGAGTGTGAAACTTGGGAATTACTCTTGGATTTAATTTTTCATGTTTTTTCCCACAACCCCTAGTATTTGTTTTATTTTTCTCGGAGAAGGATTTATTACTTGCACAAGTAAGGAGAACACTGGGGGTCTTTTCCAAAGCAGTGTCTCTTTTATTATTTATTATTTAATAAATTTATTTATTATTTATTTGAGCTAATAAATACTGTCTATAATATCTCCACTTGAACTTAAATTAAGGTGGAAGGTAGTCAGATGTAGAATTATAGTGTTGGAAAAGAGACAGTTTCATATCTGGAGCACTCTTATTGTGAAACCCAGTACAGACTAGTCTCCTGTAAAGAGTTTCACAGAACACCTTGAGTTGCCTTAATTTAATCTCAGGTATTTTGTGGTGTCCCCCCCCCCCCCCCCCCCTTGACCGGGAGCCGGTCGAGCACGCCTCGGACGTCTGCACAGGCCGCTGTGCCCCTAGCCTCCTGCTCTCGGACTGCAGCTGCCTTGGCATCCAGCTCCTGCAGCTGCTCCAGGAACCGGGGCTCTGTGCCCCCCCGCATGGCTTGTGGGATCTTAGTTTCCCGACCAGGGATTGAACCTGCGCCCTCAGCAGTGAAAGCTGGAAGTCCTAACCATTGGGCCGCCAGGGAATTCCCAATATTTTAAATAATGATTTCTGAGTTAATCTATCAGGCATCAAAGAACATTTAACATATGTTGTTTTTTATAAAGAGATTGGTTCCTGAAGTGTTTTGTTTTTGTGTTTTTTTTTTTTTGGCTCTGATGGGCTTTTTCATGAATAGACAGGAGGTTTTTTTCCCCCCACATAAGTATTTTAAGATCTTTTTCAAGAACATGAGAAGTATCTCTTTAGCCAGATGATGTCTCTGTTGAATTTTCAGGAGATGGAACTGGTGTGGTAAGAACTCATGAGTAGGCTTAGTTGTCTTGATGCATCACTGCTCAAAAGTGTGATCCCAGTGCCCATTGCTATGCCCACTGTTATAGCCTTCAGAAATCAAAAGTTAATAATAAGAAAATATGGGTTTGTATTTTGTCTTCATTTTTCTATTAGTTCTTTTTATTGTATTTTAGGAAAGTACTGGATTGCTTCAATTGTGGGGGAACCCCACTAGTTCATTACTACTGACAGTTTGAAAAGCACAAGGAACTGTCAAATGTCTAGGCTCCAGCTTTCAGGGAGCCTCTGGTTATGTGGATTTAGGTTTTCAGGATTTTATTTTATTTTATTTTTTTCAGGATTTTATTTTATTTTTTGCGGTACGCAGGCCTCTCACTGTTGTGGCCTCTCCCGTTGCAGAGCACAGGCTCTGGACGCGCAGGCTCAGCAGCCATGGCTCACGGGCCCAGCCGCTCTGTGGCATATGGGATCTTCCCAGACCAGGGCACGAACTCGTGTCCGCTACGTTGGCAGGCGGACTCTCAACCACTGCGCCACCAGGGAAGCCCAGGATTTTTTTTTAGTTGAAATTTTAACTGAGATAATTGTAGATTCATATGCAGTTGTAAGAAGTAATAGAGGTCTTTCTATACTTGACCAGGTTTCCCCCAGTGTTGACATTTGTAGAACTATAGTATAGTATCGTAACCAGAATATTGACATTTATACAATCTACTAACATTATTCAGATTTCTCCAGTTTTACTCGTACGTGTGTGTAATAAGTTCTACACAATTTTATCACCTGTGTAGGTGTTTGTGTGCACCACCACAGTCGAGGAACCTAACAGCTCCAACGCCATAAGGATCCTTTGTGTTGCATGTTTATAACCACATGTACCTCTATCACCCACCCTGCCCACCTCCATTCCCCACTGTGGTTCTTTATGTAAATGAAATCATTCAGTATGTAACCTTTTGAGATTGGCTTTTTTCACCTGGCATAATTCCCTGAAGATTCATCCAAATGTTGCATGTATTAGTAGTTTGTTCCTTTTTATTGCTGAGTAGAAGTCCATGATATGGATGAACCACAGTTTGTTTAACCATTCACCTGTTGAAAGATTTGGATTGTCTCCAGTTTTTGGCTGTTACAAATAAAGCGAGTATGAACATTTGTTTTTTGTGCGAACATAAGTTTTCATTTCTTTGGGATAAATGCCCAAGTGCAGTTGCTGAATTGTATCATAAATGCATGTTTAGCTTTTTATAAGAAACCGCCACAGTCCCTTTTATCATACAAGAACTAACTGAGAAGCCTTCTCTAAACAGATGCTAGCTGCAATATATAAACAAATCCTAGCTGAGCTGCTGTTCTGGTTGAAGTAAGCTTAGAGTTCCACCTGCTTGATCACCACCCAGGGACTGTGCCAGCCTTGTCTGCTCTCTTCACCCAGGCTGGAACGCAGAGCTGGACAGGTGAAGTCACTTTAAAGAATTAAAAAAAAAATTCAGAAGTGATTTTAGGCTTGTTACTGGCAGAACTGGTATTGGAACTCAGGTTTCTTTCTTTTTTTTTTAAGTTTTATTTTTATTATTTTTAAAATACGTATTTATTTATTTTGGCTGCACCGCATTTTAGTTGCCGCATGCGGTATCTTTAGTTGCAGCGTGCATGTGAGATTTAGTTCCCTGATGAGGGATTGTACTCGGGCCCCCTGCATTGGGAGAGTGGAGTCTTACCTACTAGGCCACCAGGGAAGTCCCTGGAACTCAGGATTCTTGATACCTAGTTTTTGTTGTCTTTATAAATCAGTTATACTTTCATATGTATGGTTTGAAGGATCAAATAGTCCTCCAAGGTTTGTTATAAACAATAGCATTGGGCGTCCCTGGTGGTGCTGTGGTTGAGAATCTGCCTGCTAATGCAGGGGACACGAGTTCGAGCCCTGGTCTGGGAAGATCCCACATGCCACGGAACAACTAGGCCCGTGAGCTACAACTACTGAGCCTGTGCGTCTGGAGCCTATGCTCCGCAACAAGAGAGGCTGCGATAGTGAGAGCCCGCGATGAAGAGTGGCCCCCGCTTGCCACAGCTAGAGAAAGCCCTTGCACAGAAACGAAGACCCAACACAGCCAAAAATAAACAAACAAACAAACAAACAAAAAAATAGCATTTTTTGAGGGTCTATACAGTATCCAAACAGTGTTTGAAAGTAATGATACAGTCCCGTCCAGTTGGTTTAAAACTTGTGTCTAAATTGTCATCAATGGCACATTGCAAGCAACAACATTAATAAAAGTATAACTGCAGAAAAGACAAACAAAAACAAACAAAAAATAGCATTCGGCTGCTCCACTCCCATCTAAAGTAATTGTACCAGGGCATTTACCATTAACATATATATATTATTTGGTACTGAATTATGTTCCTTTTATTTCTACTTTATAATACTTAGAACTGTTCCTAACCTATACATGTTTAAAATTATGTTTAATTTGCATTATTTGTAGATTATGGTTCAGAATGATAAAGGGATATTATGAAATAATTTTTATTTTAAAAAAAGGGAGCACTGGGTCTGACGTGACTGCGAACCCGAGGATAGGTGGGATGTGGTGGTGTGCAGCACAGGGGAAAACTTTGGTGGCAGGGAGCCTGGCATCTTGGAGAAACGGAAAAGGAGGCCATATATAGCTTGAGAGGAGAGGGAAAGGGAGAGATGTGTAGAATAAGGGATATATAGGGTGAGTTCAAGAGGGAGGTAGAGTCTGTGTTGGACCTTGTAGGAAGAAGCTTGGAGATTTGTTTGACTAGAACAAAAGCTGGGGTGTTGTGAGGTATGGAGTTGTTTGACCAAGCGAAATTATATCTGAAATGGACTTTAAAGATCATGTAATTTAACCATCCCATTTTACAAATAAGAAAATGAAAGTTAAGGGAAACTTCCCAAGGTAAAACAATTAGCAGATGAGCGGGAGCTTGAACTTGATGGTGTTAGTTCATTAGTTTGGGAGCATTTCAGGTTTTGAGCAAGAGAATTCCAAGATGGAGGAGATGGCTGGATGGCTGTGTGCAGGCTGGAGGTAGTGGGGAACGGTCATCTGCAAAGTCAGGCCCATGATTTTATCCTCTGGTTAAACAGAATCACTAAGTACGAGATCGTTCTTGACTTATGCTCAGTTATTTAATAGTTTTGTGTGTTAGTGTGCTTGTCTCCCCTTCTAGATAGTATGCCCTCTACTTTTACTTCCCATACATGCTGGCTCAATAATTTATTTTTAAGTAATGAGTTTTACACTTATGTTCCCCCAGCATCAGGATATAAATTGGGCCACCAGCTTACTAGAATCTTCATTTCATCTTCCTGCATTGACTTTTTACCTAGTTATATATTTTAGTTTAATAGAATAAATGGTTACCTGCAAAGATTAGTTCATGTTCTCTATAGCAAAGCTCTTCTCTAGCAACCGTACTTTAAAATAATACTGAAAATCAGGAAATAGGAACTCTGTGGTTGAGATCTTGTTCAGAAGATTTTTTTTTGCGTTTCGCAGGCCTCTCACTGTTGTGGCCTCTCCTGTTGCAGAGCACAGGCTCAGCAGCCATGGCTCATGAGCCCAGCCGCTCCGCGGCATGTGGGATCTTCCCGGACCGGGGCACGAACCTGTGTCCCCTGCATCGGCAGGCAGACTCCCAACCACTGCACCACCAGGGAAGCCCCAGAAGATTATTTTAAAAAAATTATTTATTTGGCTGCACCGCATGGCTTGTGGGATCATAGTTCCCCGACCAGGGATTGAACCCGGGCCGCTGGCAGTGAAAGCTTGGAGTCCTAACCCCTGGACCGCCAGGGAATTCCCCAGAAGATTATTTTTAAAAAAGAGTTTAGGGCTTCCCTGGTGGCGCAGTGGTTGAGAATCTGCCTGCTAATGCAGGGGACACGGGTTCGAGCCCTGGTCTGGGAAGGTCCCACATGCCGCGGAGCAACTAGGCCCGTGAGCCACAACTACTGAGCCTGCGCGTCTGGAGCCTGTGCTCCACAACAAGAGAGGCCGCGACAGTGAGAGGCCCGCGCACGGCGATGAAGAGTGGCCCCTGCTTGCCACAACTAGAGAAAGTTCTTGCACAGAAACGAAGACCCAACACAGCCAAAAAAAAAAAATAATAAAATAAAATAAATAAAAGATTACTATTAAAAAAAAAGAGTTTATGTGTACTTAATTCTCTGTATTATTAGCCATGTTTTGGTCCTACACTGGTGGCATTATGTGCTTACCCAGGTTAGGTGAATAGGCTCTCAAGAATCCCTGGTACTATTTCGTGACTCAGAGTAAATGCAGGCCCATTGTTACTAAGCAAGTAAATAATAGTCTCAAAGGAGACAACCACCTTCCGGCCTTTAACTTTTATTTGTTTTTTAATTAAAATTTTATTTATTTATTTTTTATTTTCGTCTGCGTTGGGTCTTTGTTGCTGTGCGTGGACTTTCTCTAGTTGCGGTGAGCAGGGGCTACTCTTCGTTGCAGTGTGTGGGCTTCTCATTGCGGTGCCTTCTCTTGTTGCAGAGCATGGGTTCTAGGCACGCAGCCTTCAGTAATTGTGGCAGGTGGGCTCAGTAGTTGTGGCTTACAGGCTCTAGAGTGTAGGCTCTGTAGTTGTGGTGCATGGGCTTAGTTGCCCTGTGGCACATGGGATCTTCCCGGATCAGGGATCGAACCCATGTCCCCTGCATTGGCAGGCCGATTCTTGATCACTGTGCCACCAGGGAAGTCCCTATTTTTTTAATTTAAAAAAAAAAAAAAATTCTTTTGAAGTATAGTCAATATACAATATTATGTTATAGGTGTACAATATAGTGATTCATAATTTTTAAAGATTATATTCCATTTATAGTTATTATAAAATATTGGCCATATTCCCTTGTTGTACAGTGTATCCTTGTAGCTTATTTTATACATGGTAGTTTGTACCTTTTAATCCCCTACCCCTATCTTGCCCCTCCCTACTTCCATCTCCCCACTAGTTTGTTCTCTATATCTGAGTCTGTTTCTTTTTCATTACATTCATTAGTTTGTTGTATTTTTTAGATTCCACTTATAGGTGATATCATATAATATTTGTCTTTCTCTGTCTGACTTATTTCACTTAACATAATGCCCTCCAAGTCCACCCATGTTGTTGCAAATAGCAAGATTTCATTCTCTTTCATGGCTGAATAGTATTCCATTGTGTGTGTTAGGTTGCTTCCATATCTTGCCAATTGTAAATAATGCTGCTATGAACATTGGGTGTGTGTATCTTTTCAAATTAATGTTTTTGTTTTTGTTCTGATATATACCCAGGATTGGAATTTCTGGATTGTGTGGTAGTTCTATTTCTATTTAACTATTTTATTTAGATACATATTTATTTTTAATAGTTGATACATGCATATCATATAAAATTTAAAACAAATACAGTGAAATGTAAGTCTTCTGCCTCTCCTCATTCTCAGGAGGAAATCACTCTTTTAAGTTTTTGTGTGTTGTTCCTTAGATAACCTATGCCTTTATGAATATACACACGTGTAACCCCCACCCTCACAAATGGTAGAGTGGCATACTCATTGTTCTTTGTGTCTTTTCTTATTACTTAAAAAGATATTTGTTATTATGGATCTGTTATGGATATCTGTTATTATGGAACCACCACTAAAATACTTAGCACAGTGCCTGGCATATAGTAGGCACTTGATAATGTTTGACCTAAACTGAAGAAAGCCTTGGGCCTTAGGAACATTGAACCTAGAGAAATGCTAATCTTTCCACCCTTTCCCCCACCGCCTAATTTTCATTCCCTGAGGCAATCGTTTTTTCCTCGGTTTATATAAACAAATATATATATATATATATATATATATATACATACACACACACACACACACACACACACATATTTATATATCTCCCCTCTTTAAAAGTAAAACAATAGCATACTCTAAACATTGTTATGTACATTGTAGTCATCCCAAAAAGGAATGAAGTTCAATTCTATGGGAACTTACCCAAATGAAATTGTAAGCATTGTGAGGTTTTTGTGTAAGACTCTTGCTGGAGCGTGGATAGGTGTGATTGGTGAGTCTACCATCTACCAGTTACAGTGAGATTGTAACAGCATTTTTTCCTGCACAACAAAGAAGCTTCGTAAATAAAATTTTAACATTTTGAAAAAAAATGGTAGGCACCATTTAATTTTTTTTAAATTTTGAGATAACTGTAGATTCACATGTTGTTGTAAGAAATAATATGGAAGAATCCTGGTTACCTTTTACTCATATTTCCCCAGTGGTAACATCTTGCATAACTATAGAAAAAATCAAAGCCAGGAAATTGACTTTGATACAATCCATCCACCTTATTCAAAACTCACCAGTTTTACATGTACTTATTTATGTGTGTATTTAGTTCTGTGCATTTTCATCACGTGTATAGATTTGTGCGATCACCACCACAGTCAAGATACAACAGTTATATCACAAGCCTCTCCCATGCTACTTTCATCCCTCCCACCCTTTTTAACCTCTGGCAACCAATAATCTGTTCTCCATCTCTATGATTTTGTCATTTTTAAGAATACTATGTAAGGAATTCCCTGGCGGTCCAGTGGTTAGGACCCGGCACTTTCACCGACAGGGGCCCAGGTTCGATCTCGCTGTTTGTGGAAGTAAGATGCTGTAAGCCGAGTGGAGTGGCCAAAAAAAAAAAAAAAAAAGAATGCTATGTAAATTCTCTAGTATGTGACCTTTGAGATCCGCTTTTTTTCATTCAGCATAATGCCCTGAAGATCCACCCAAGTTATTGCGTAGCCATATTATAGTTATCAAATTTAGGAAATATAACATTGATAAAATATTATTATCTATAATCCATATTCCAGTTATACCAGTTGTATTAATTATACTCTACACTATTGCCACCATTGCCCAGTCCAGTATCACATTATGAGTATGATTGTCAGGTCTCTGTAATTTTCTTTAACATGGAACAATTCCTTTTTTTTTTGTCTGTAATAACTTTGATATATTTGGAAAATACAGATCAGTTTATGTTGTAGAATGTCCCTTTTTTGGGTTTGTTGTTCTTCATGGTTAGATCCAGATTATTCATTTTTGTCAGAACCATGGAAATGATATTGTATATCACTTAGCATATGCATGATGGCAGTTCATTCCATTGTTGGTCATTTTAACTTTGATTACTTGATTAAAGTGATGTCAGCCTGATTTCTCCATTTAAAGTTATTTTTGCTTTTGTCATTGATAAGTATTTTCGTGGGAGGATACTTTGAGTCCAAGTAAAGACCCTGTTTCTCATCAAACTTTCACCAGTGTTAGCATCCCTTGAGGGTTTTTTTGTACCTGAATTATTATTATCGTGGTTGCAAAACGGTGATAAACTTTTAAAGGCCAGCAAAAAGACAAAGCTGACTTCCACTTGAGCATCCAGTTGACAAAGTAGAAAAAACAATTCTTTCTTATATATATGTTAATAATATAAAAGCAAGCCTAAAAGGGCAAGGGGTAAATTGTATAGAAAAGGATAATAAATTTAGACCCTCCCCAAGAGTATAATTTTTAAGAGAAAAATGTTACAGTAAGGGGTAATTCTTTTATATTTTAATTTTTAAACTTTATTTATTTACTTTTGGCTGCGTTGGATCTTCGTTGCTGCATGCAGGCTTTCCCTAGTTGCGGCAGGTGGGGGCTACTCTTCGTTGCAGTGCGTGGGCTTCCCATTGTGATGGCTTTTCTTGTTGCAGAGCATGGGCTCTAGGTGCGTGGGCTTCAGTAGTTGTAGCATGCGGGCTTCAGTAGTTGTGGCTCGTGGCCTCTAGAGCGCAGGCTCAGTAGTTGTGGCGCATGGGCTTACCTGCTCCACAGCATGTGGGATCTTCCTGGACCAGGGCTCGAACCCGTGTCCCCTGCATTGCCAGGCGGATTCTTAACCACTGCACCACCAGGGAAGCCCAAGGGGTAATTCTTGAGAAGTTAAGATTGGATCGTGAATTACGGAATGATGAAAGCATGTTTGAGAATCTGAAGGCAGAGGTAGTTTAAAAAATTTTTTTTAGGACAATGTTAGGTTTACAGAAAAATTACAAATATTGTCCAGAGTTCCCATATACTCTGTATCCAGTTTCTCTTATTATCAACATTACTGTGGTACATTTGTTACATTTAACAAACCAGTGTTGATAAATTGTTATTAACTGAAGTCCATATTTTATTCAGATTTCTTTGGTTTTTACCTAATGTCTTTTTTCTGTTTTCGCATTTCGTCCAGTATACCACATTGCATTGAGTTGCTGTATTTCCTTAAAGGTCCTCTTAGCTGACAGTTTCTCAGACGTTCTTTATTTTTGAAGACCTTGACAGTTCTGAGGAACAGGTGTTTTTGCACAGTATCCTTCAATTGGATCTCTCTTGATGATTTTTTAAAAATGATTAGACTGTAGTTATGACTTTTGGGGAGGAAGACTACAGAGATAAAGTGCATTTTCATCACATACTATCAACATGACTTACATTGTTGATGTTGAGGGTGATCACCTGGCTGATATGGTGTTTGTCAGGTTTCTCCATTGTAAAGTTATTGTTTTCTTCCCCTTTTCATCTTATGCTCTTTGAATGAAAGGAACTATGGGCAGCCCACACTTAAGGAGAGGGGAGTTATGTGCTACATAAATTACTTGAAATTCTTCTGCATGGGATATACGTCTCCTTCCCAACTCCCATTTATTTGTTTGTTTAGTCATTTATATTAGTGTGGACTTGTGGATTTTTATACTTTAAGTTATAATTCAATACTACTTAATTCTGTTGTTCAAAATGTTACAGCTTGGCCACTGGGAACTTTTTCAGTTGGCTTCTGTTTCCTTTTGACGTTGTTGTTGTTGTTTTAGCACTTTCTTACTTTCTTGTACAACAAGATGTTCAGGGCTTATCTTATTTCCTTCTTCACTCCTAGGATCAGTCATTTCTCCAAGGGGCCCTGGTTCCTTTCATTGGAGGATGGTATTTAGAAACTAAGATCTGAGCACTGTGTGCTTATTACTACTAGGGTATCGTTGCTTCAAGGCCTTCTTGGCTGACAGAGCAAGGAAATATGTGAATATCTGAACCTGTGAATATATAATTTCTATGGATATTTCTTTTATTGTGTTTATTAGTTTTTAATTTTGTTTTTTGGTTTGTTTTTTCTTTTTGCGGTACGCGGGCCTCTCACTGTTGTGGCCTCTCCTGTTGCGGAGCACAGGCCCCGGACGCGCAGGCTCAGCGGCCATGGCTCTCAGGCCCAGCTGCTCCGCGGCACGTGGGATCTTCCCGGACCGGGGCGTGAACCCGTGTCCCCTGCATCGGCAGGCAGACTCTTAACCACTGCGCCACCAGGGAAGCCCGAAGCCCAGTTTTTAATTTTTAATTTTTTTGCCATGCTGCGTGGCATGCGGGGTCTTAGTTCCTCAATCAGGGATCAAACCCATGCCCCCTGCAGTGGAAGTGTGGAATCTTAACCACTTGACCACCAGGGAAGTCCCTTGTTTTTAAAATTTTTAGTTATTTAAAATTTTAAATAAATATTTTTAACCATCTCATTCCATGTTAAACTAAACATGAGTTTCTACTAATGTTCCCAACTCTAAATCATCCCAGCTTCTTGTTGCTTAACTGTGCCACTGCACTGGTAAGTAACCTGGCTTTTGGTTTTCTTAACAGTGTCTTTTACAGAACAGAAGTTTTTAATTTTAATTAGTCCAACTTACCATTCCCCCCCCAATGGATCGTACTTTGTTTTTCTTTTTCTCCTTTTTAAAAATTTTTTGGCCATGCCATGCAGCACGTGGGATCCTAGTTCCCCAACCTGGGATCGAACCCGTGCCCCCTGCATTGGAAGCACGGAGTTCTAACCACTGTACCGCCAAGGAAGTCCCTGGATCCTGCTTTTGATGTTGGCTGGAAAACTCATAGTGAAACCCAAGGTCACGTAGATTTTCTCCTGGAAGTTTCATAGTTTTGCATTTTACATCAGAAATAGCTTTTTGAGCTTCTTTTAAGTGAGAGATTTTTAGTAGTTGAATAAGTAATATATTTTGGCTTTTTTTTCTCCCTTTAATTTTTTGGATGGGATATAGATGTCAGTCTTAAGTTTCATGGTTAGAAATGGTGAAGTGAAATTTTAGAACTTCTTTAGAGGTGAATAAAAAGTTCTAATAATTTCAGAATTGAATTATCATATGTCATATGGAGAAAATGAATCCATCTTGTCCCAGCCGTTACTCTGATTGAGGGTACAAGACATATAGAGTAAAAATCAACATTAAGAGACAACATATAGGGCCTTCTTGGTGGCGCAGTGATTAGGAATCCTCCTGCTAATGCAGGGGACACGGGTTCGATCTCTGGTCCAGGAAGATCCTACATGCCGTGGAGCAACTAAGCCCGTGGCCACAGCTACTGAGCCTGCACTCTGGAGCCCATGAGCCACAACCACTGAGCCCACGCACCACAACTACTGAAGCGTGCATGCCTAGAGCCCGTGCTCCACAAGAGAAGCCACCGCAATGAGAAGCCCACACACTGCAACGAAGAGTAGCCCCCGCTTGCTGCATCGCCACAACTAGGGAAAGCCCACTCGCAGCAATGAAGACCCAACGCGGCCAAAAATAAATAAATTAATTTATTAAAAAAAAAAAAGAGAGAGACAACATATAGGGTAATGTTGTGTTTTTAAAAACCCTAAAATTCTGAGGAGACCAAGGTCAGTGTGAGCTAGACTAGTAAGGGAAGGCATCCTGGAAGCCAGACTTGAATTTGGTCTTGAAGGACTTGGCAATAAAACTTTCTTAATTGAGGGGTGGGACAAAATATAGATTGTAGGCAGTAAGGGAGCTAATGGGGAAAGACAGATGGAGATGATCTTGGCTGATGAGGAAAGGAGAAAAAGGATGGAAAGAAAGCAAGGAGACACATGTGAGGTCTGTGTTTTTGCATTCAGAGGTGAAAGATCCGATTGGTAGAGGGGATTGAAAATGCCCTTTCCTGTACTTGGCAGGAATCAGATGCCTCAAGTACAGGAATTAGATGCCTCAAGATGCTGGATTTTGTGGGCTTTTAAACAAATTTATTGTTTTTGAACAAGTAGTACACTCCTATGATTCAAAATTCAAAAGGAAACAAAGAATGTACAGTGAAGTCTCCTTTCTGCCTGTCTCCCAGCTACCCAATTTGCATTCCTTGAAGCAACCAGTGATTACAAATGCATTTTTTCCTAAATGCTGTATAAGCAAATATATTTGTACTTATATATCCCCCTTCCTTTTCTTTTAAAGAAACAAAAACATAGCATTCTCTGAACATTGTTCTGCACATTGCTTCCTCCCCCACTCTTAATGTACCTCTACTTAATGTAATGTGTCAACTCATTCATTCCTGGGGTGTCTCTTTCTGCTGAGCGTGTATAGTTATCATGTGGCTGAATGAATGAAACAATGTTAGTCCTCTGAATGTTTCTTTTCAAGTCTGAAAATCACTGAAGATTTTATAAACAAACCACTGATGTGCTTATAATTGTGTGTTAACATATCTATCTCTTAGTCTATATAGAAACTGTTGCCCTGCTGATTGAATTAAGGAAATCCTCATTCTTTTTGTAAGGGGAAGAATCCTTTTGAAATGGGAAATGGACTTCCTAATGCTGATTTTAATACTTGCTGAGTTTTATTTTTTTTGTTGTTTTTTTTTGTGGTATGCGGGCCTCTCACTGTTGTGGCCCCTCCCGTTGCGGAGCACAGGCTCCGGATGCGCAGACTCAGCAGCCATAGCTCATGGGCCTACCCACTCCGCGGCATGTGGGATCCTCTGGGACCGGGGCACGAACCCGTGTCTCCTGCATTGGCAGGCGGACTCTCAACAACTACGCCACCAGGGAAGCCCCTCT
>NW_006791360.1:836118-845996 GCF_000442215.2 Lipotes vexillifer | reverse complement strand
TCCCACATGCCGCAGAGTGGCTGGGCCCGTGCGCCACAACTACTGAGCCTGCGCTCTAGAGCCCGCGAGCCACAACTACTGAAGCCCGCACGCCTAGAGCCTGTGCTCCACAACAAGAGAAGCCACCGCAATAAGCCCACGCACCATAACGAAGAGCAGCCCCTACTTGCCACAACTAGAGAAAGACCGCACACAGCAACAAAGACCCAAGGCAGCCAAAAATAAATAAATAAATAAATTTATTTTTTAAAAAAATAAAAGAACTGGCTCTGGAGTCAAACTGCCAAGCTTTTTTAAAAAAAATTTATTAAATTAATTTTTTTTTGGCTGCGTTGGGTCTTATTTGCGGCACTTAGGATCTTTCGTTGTGGTGGGCGGGCTTCTCTCTAGTTGTGGCACACGGGCTCCAGAGCGCGTGGGCTCTGTAGTTTGCGGTACACAGGCTCTCTAGTTGAGGTGCATGAGCTCAGTAGTGTGGCGCGCGGGCTTAGTTGCCCCGCGGCATGTGGGATCTTAGTTCCGTGACCAGGGATTGAACCCGCATCACTTGCATTGTAAGACGTATTCTTTACCACTGGACTCCCAGGGAAGTCCTCTTACTGAGTTTTCTAAAGGCTGGTGCTCAAAGTATGCTAGGAAAGAAATTGCAGAAATTAAGAATTCTTAAGGAATTGTGTGTCATGCATTTAATGACCAGATTTTAGCTAATTTTATAGAGATGTTCTTAACAGTTGGTGAGAATATCAAATGAGAATAATAATCATTGTTGTATCCACTTAATTTAAAGGCCATATGAGACTTTTCTTTTTTTGGAGGGGGGCGCGTCAGGCGGCAAGTGGGATCTTAGTTCCCCGACCGGGGATTGAACCCATGCGCCCTGCATTGGGAACTTGGAGTCTTAACCACTGAACCGCCAGGGAAGTCCCTGAGGCTTTTTGAATAGGTCATATAATAAATAAATAAAAATGAGAATATAGTGAAGTTATAGTGAACATAATGGATAATAGTTTCTCTCCGCTTCAGAAAAAAAGCCTGTTTTTTTTTTCTTTTTTTTGGCCATGCCACGTGGTTTGCAGGATCTTAGTTCCCTGGCCAGCGATTGAACCCAGGCCATGGCAGTGAAAGCACTTAGTCCTAACCACTGGACCACCAGGGGACTCCCAGAAAAATCTGTTTTCTAAACTATGCCATTATTATTGTTCTGTGAACCTTGTTCTAAGAGTATGCCAAAGTGAATGTCTTTGTGTGGTACCATATTTATGGGTTGTGGTTCCAGTGAAAAATATGTCGTGATTTTAACTACTAAAAGTTTAAGTGATCTGCTTTTATAAAACATAATAGGAACTGGGAAATTATTTTAATGACTATTTTCTAAAATATTCACATGGCTTTTTCTCTTTAAGAGGTCAAGTAATTTGTCTAGAAAATGTGGTAACAGTATTAACTTGTGTTGTAAGTGATTTAACAGTAATTGAATGCTTTGCTAATATGATGTGGAATACTAGTGAGGTGACTCTGGTCAAAATTCAGACCTTTGGAATGTCAGATTTCATATTCCAAGAGGTTGGGGCTTTCCTAGGCATGCAAGGTAGAGACTTCCTGAAAATTATGGCAGAGAGCCTCTGCATTTTAGAGCTTTATTTTACAGTTGAGAATGGAGACCTAGAGAAGGAGGCCGCCACCTCTAGGGTGTGCAGGCTGCAGTGGCTTCCCTAGGGCCACAGGCTCCTTTAGCTCTGCATTGAATTTACCCTTGAGAATTGTTCCAAAGAGCTTTTCTCATCGACTTGGTTAGTGTGACATCCCACCCTAACCCCATCCCAGGCCTTGCTTTAAAAGGATTTCTTTTTCCCTGGCAGAAGTACCTCTTCAGATACCCAGTTAATGAACAAACCTAGAGATATTGGTTGAGCATTGAGGTATTGGGCTAGGTATAAGTGAGAGAGGCAAATATGTGTCCTATCTTCAATGATGTTATGATGTTGTTTAATTGGATTGGGAGGGTGATGTTCATTCATAGAAATGTAAGGAGGCATTGATTTGAAATCAAACAATGCAAATAAAGACAGGAAAATATGTTTTTCATATTCTAATTTGGTTGACAAAATTTTAAGAAATTCATAAGCTGGGAATACCTGTTTGATCCTTAGTCATCTATCACTGGCACTCTCCCTACCTTGACACCAACCCCCCCTCCCCCATTTTTTTTTTTTTTTTTTTTTCTTGCGTTATGCGGGCCTCTCACTGTTGTGGCCTCTCCCATTTGCGGAGCACAGGCTCCGGACGCGCAGGCTCAGTGGCCATGGCTCACGGGCCCAGCCGCTCCGCGGCATGTGGGATCTTCCCGAAACGGGGCACGAACCCGCGTCTCCTGCATCGGCAGGCGGACTCTCAAGCACTGCGCCACCAGGGAAGCCCCATTTTTTTTAAAACAGTGGTTTAATTGTCTTGTTGCAGAGGTGATACTTTTATTTAGTCAGAAGGCTGGAGCAGTGGGTGTTTGTTTATAGTCTAAGATGCTTTTTAGGATGTTCTTTTCTTTTTCCCTCAGGGCTGAACTTTGTAAAGTCTAATCTAGTATGATTATGCCAGGTCTGAATGTATCCTTTATTCTACTTCTAGCATTGTTGTCAATTTATCATAAGATTTTTCTTTTATACATTTCTGTTAGCTGAAGAGTTGGCCATGGAAAATCTGCTTCATTCACATATACCTTTATCTATTAGAGTGTGTGAATATTTTCCTATATTTACCATTTATTCATGGAATGTTTATTGAGAAGGTATATGCTCTATGCTATATGAGGCACTGAGGATGCAAAGTTGAAGAAAGCTCATGGCTTGAAGGAACTTTAAGAGAAACAGACAAATGAAGAGATAATTCTAATACTGTGTATTACGTGCAAATGATAGAGCCTCTTCACGGTATTGTGGGAGGCATAGAATGGAGCAGTGATGATTTCCAATAAACAAACAAACAAAAAGAATGGAGCAGTGGTTCTCAAAGTACAGTCTGGGGACCTCTGGAGGTCCCTGAGCTCTTTCTCAGAGATCTGCAAGGTCAAAGCTATTTTCATAACTTAAGACATTATTTGCTTTTCTTTTGCCCTTATTTGTTTACAAATATACCATGGAGTTTGCCAGAGGCAATATAAATTGTGTTATCTCAATAGATTGGGTGCAAAGCAGAGATGAGAATCTAGCTGTCTTCTGTTAAGGCAGACGTTAAGGAGATTTGCAGAAGTGTAAAATTGTATCACTCTTCTCACGAAAGGTTTTCTTTGAAAAATGTGGTTTTTAAAACTAAAATATGTTTAAAAATAAAATGTTTCTAAGTAAACATTTAATAGGTTTACTATTTTTTACATGAATAAAAATTTAAAATCCTTGGTTTTAATTTCAAATTCAGTAAATATTGATAGATATAACCTACATAGACAAGAGCTTTTGAGTCCTCAGTAATTTTTTTTTTTTTTGCTGTACGCGAGCCTCTCACTGCTGTGGCCTCTCCCGTTGCGGAGCACAGGCTCCGGACCACAGGCTCCGGACGCGCAGCCTCAGCGGCCATGGCTCACGGGCCCAGCCGCTCCGCGGCATCTGGGATCTTCCCAGACCGGGGCTCGAACCCGTGTCCCCTGCATCGGCAGGCGGACTCTCAACCACTGCGCCACCAGGGAAGCCTCTCAGTAATTTTTAAGAGTGTGAAGGGAAGCTGAAACCAAAAAGTTTAAGAACCGCTGGAATAGAAATTTCTAAACTGGTCTTCAGGAGAGAGGTGGGCAAGGAAATATTCCTGTGGGAGGTGATACCAGGGCTTAGTCACAGGTGTTTAAAAAACTGCCAGCTGTAATGTAAAGAGGGAGGGAGTTTCAGAAAATAGGTAGAAAGAGGTGGATCACAGAAAGCCTTGTATTGCCAGACTGAGAAGTTTGTTTCTTCTCCCAGTCTGAAATAATAGTTTCTATAATATGTTAATTTCTAACCTTATATATGAAGTGCTGTTGGAAACTATTTTACTATATATGTATTTTTAAATATAAGGAGGTTAGAAGATTGTGTTTTTGATTTTATTTGCTAAATTGGCTGTCAGCATTTTGTATATCAAGGGTGTTCTTTGCTTACAATACTATTTAACATTGACAACAGATGAATAATCTGTGACTTCAAGTCCTTAAAGAAATTATTGTATTTCCTATAAAATGTGGGTTTCAGGTAACCATTTGTCAGTGATACCAAATTCTTGTAAACTGTTTTTAATATGTCAGTTATGGTTGTAAGTTCTGACAGACTTTCTTCTGAACCTAGAGATTAAGTTAATAAGAAAACTCAGAGCCTAATGTTCAAATAGAGGGCGAATGAGAAAATATTAGAAAAGCATATATCTGATAAGGAATATATATAATAATATAAAGAACATTTACAACTCAATAATAAAAATTTAAATAATCCAACTTAAAAATAGGCAAACTGGTTTGAATAAATGTTTTTCCAAGGAAGATATAAAAATGGCTAATAAGCACATGAACAATTGCTCAACATTATCAGTCATTAGGGAAATGTAAATTGAAACCATAATGAGATGCACTTCACATTACAAGTATGGCTATAATCAAACGATGGGCAGTAACAAATGTTGCATGTGGATTTGGAATCCTCATACATTGCTGGTTGGATTGTAAAGTAGCGCATCTGTTTTGGTAAAGCAGTTTGTCAGTTCCTTAAAATGTTAAACAGAATTACCATATGACATGGCAATTCCACTGCTAGGTTTATAGCCAAGAGAATTGAAACACATGTTCATACAAAAACTTGTACATGAGTGTTCAAAGCAGTCTTATTCATAATAGCCAAAAAGTGGAAGCAACCCAAATGCCCACAGCTAATGAATGGATAAGCAAAATACATTTTATCCATACAGTGGAATAGTATTCAGTCTTAAAAAGGAATGCAATTCTTATACATCCTGCAGTATCGATGCTCCTTGAAAACATTATGCTAAGTCAAAGAAGCCAGTCACGGAAGACTATGTATTGTATGATTCCATTTATATAAAATGTCCAGAATAGGCAATTCCATGGAGAAATATTTGAAACAATTTCAGACTTAATAGAAAAGTTTAAAAAATAATAGAGTTAAAGTTACATGGATTACAAGCTATCCTCAAGACTTTTCATATTTTCCTGTGGAAGAAAAAAACATGTAAATAATAAATGAGAATTGCAAGTACTATTAGGTATTATGAAGGTAATAAAGTGGTAGGGAATGAACCAGGTTACAATCTTAATTGTGGTGGTACACAGGAAACTTCTTAGAAGAGGTAACTTTTGAATTGAGACATGGTCGTTAGAAGGTGGTAGATTACCTGGGGCAGAACATTCTAAACTGAAAGAATAGCAAGTACAAAAGCACTAAGTTAGGAACAAAGTAAGTGTGAGAGGAACAAAAAACAAACCATTATGACTAGAAAGAAGTCAGTGAGGAAGAATGGAAGATGAGGTCAGAGGTAGACAAGTACCAGATCATAAAAGGTCTTTGTAGTGCATAGTTGCAACTCAGGTAGGGTTACAGTGGGAAGTTTTGTAAGGTATTAAGCAAACAATCGGAGTAATCTGATTTCTGCTCTGTGAGGTACATTGTAGTTACTCTGACACAGATAAACTGTAGAGCAGCTAGAGTGGAGACAGAGAGACTGATTAGGAGGGTGCTGAAGCAGAACAGCCCAGAAATGCTGATAGTGGCTTAGACCAACGGTCCCCAACCTTTTTGGCACCAGGAACTGGTTACATGGAAGACAGTTTTTCCACAGAGGGTTGGGGAAGGGGGTGGTTTCAGGATGATTCAAGCACATTACATTTATTGTGCACTTTATTTCTATTATTATTACATTGTAATATATAATGAAATAATTATACAACTCACCATAATGCAGAATCAGTGGGGCCTTGAGCTTGTTTTCACTTGCCACTCACTGATAGGGTTTTGATATGAATCTGCAAGCAATTGATTTATTATGGTCTCTGTGCAGTCAGACCTCTCTCTAATGATAGTCTGTATTTGCAGCCACTCCCCAGCACTAGCATCACTGCCTCAGCCCCACCTCAGATCATCAGGCATTAGATTCTCATAAGGAGCACGCAGCCTAGATCCCTTGCTTGCGCAGTTCATGGTAGGGTTCGCTCTCCTATGAGAATCTAATGCTGCTGCTGATCTGACAGGAGGTGGAGCTCATGTGGTAATGTGACCGATGGGGAGCAGCTCTAAATACAGATGAAGCTTTGCTTGCTTGCCCGCCTGCCACTGTACAGCCCGGTTTCTGACAGAGCATGGAGTGGTACCGGTCCATGGCCTGGCGGTTGGGGACCCCTGGCTTAGACTGAGGCTGTGTCAGGGACAGTGGAAGTGTTGGTTGAGTTTGATATGTTTTGGCTGGTAGAGCCAGTTTTTTTTTTTTTTGTCTGAGATGTTGTTTGAGGGGAAGCAGAACAGGAGGATATCAGTAGTTTACACTGTTAAAATATTGGAAACAATCTAAATACCCATAAACAGTGAAATATCTACACAGTGAAGTACAGTCCAGATGTAAAAAAAGAATCAGGAAGATCTCTATGAACTGATACAAAGTAATTTCCAGGATTGTTAAAGAAAAAAAGCAGAGTACAAAAGAATAACTATCTTTTATGTTAACTAGGTTAACTAGGATGTATTTAAAAGGCATCCTTAAAGTTTGCTTTTCTCCTTGTTTCCCAGCTTTTGCCAGTATTTGATAAAATTTGAAAACCCATTTTGAATTGTAAACACCTGTCTGTCGCACAATTCTTAGGTGTATTTGAATAGTTGATTATTCTGTTCTCTGCTTCCTTTTCCTCAAGCCACATGGAACAGCCCTTATTGGAATGTCTGTATCAGTTAGTGTTTGAGACTCTGGGAGAAATGCTTGGTCCCTATAATGCTGTCTACCTTCTTAGAAAATGTTATATATACTTATTTCTTGTTATCATTATATCTCATAATTTCTTTAAAACAAAAAATGAACAAAAGTTCATAAAAATTTAGCATTCCAACAGCAGCTGTTTTTCTACTTTATTACCATTTTTTTTTTGTGGCGGGGAGGTCATGCCATGTGGCATGTAGGATCCTAGTTCCCCGACCAGGGATCCAACCTGTGCTCCCTGCAATGGAAGCATGGATTCTTAACCACTGGGCTGCCGGGGAAGTCCCTTTATTAACTTTTAGTAGACATACTTAACTTTTTATTGATTGATTGATTGATTGATTGTGGTACCCGGGCCTCTCACTGTTGTGGCCTCTCCCGTTGCGGAGCACAGGCTCCGGACGCACAGGCTCAGTGGCCATGGCTCACGGGCCCAGCCGCTCCGCGGCATGTGGGATCTTCCCGGACCGGGGCACAAACCCGTGTCCCCTGCATCGGCAGGCGGACTCTCAACCACTGCGCCACCAGGGAAGCCCTAGTAGACATACTTAACTTTTTACATAGGTTTATGTAACACTTCTAAAGTGAGTGAGATGTTTTCTTAATATTTTCAGTGATTCTATATGTATGAAAGCTTTACATCTAAGGTACTGATATATTTCAGTAAGGAAAAGTGTTATTGGAGTTGCTGTTTTCTTCAAAACAGGGACTGAATGAAGTAAAATGCCTTTGGGGTTAAGCAGAACGTTAAGTGGGATTTTAGCTACACGTGTAGTTTCTTTAATTCATTCAGTGAACATTTTTGATTACCTGCCCTAATCAAAGGCATTTTGCAGGTACTTGGATTGTGAATATGAATATGACTCTCTACTTGCCCTGAGGGATCCACAGTCCTGCAGGGGAGATAAGCAAACTAATATTTGTAATGCACTGTAATAAATGAGTTACATACAAGTCATAGCAGGATCCCATGGGAGTAAGCCTTGGGGGATCAGAAAGGGCTCTAGAGAAAATGCCACCTGAACTGGTGTAGGTGCATAGGAGCTGGCCTGATAGATAGCGGCATCTGCACAGAGGCTTGCACCCCAAACTCTCTCATACTTAATCTTGTCGTTACCAGAATTTAGTCAAATAGTGTCTTGCATTTTAGGTAAATGAGAGATGAATGATATAATTCAGTATGGAGGACAATTCAGTATAGGGATTATCTCATTGTTTTAGTTTAAGGAGGAGATACTATTGGCGGCAAACACTAGATGCCTCCCTTTTGTACATTCCCGTATTTATTAGACCATGATTTAGTTATTAGGGTGAATTACTGGTGAGTAGAAAAGACTAACCCCTGGACTTACCAGGTGAGAGTGTGAGAATCCTTAGGTGAGGCTTTTGTTCAGAAGAGACATGAGGCTTTATATAACTAGGGGAGAGGAGGTTGACCCTGACTCTGAGAGAAGCAAAATGGAATTTTGGAGGAAACATACTTTCTCAAGGAAACTAGTATTAGAGATCTTGGGCTGATGACTTAGGCCAGATAGATGTGTTCACACTACAGACTTCAGTAAGATGGATAATGTTGTTGCCTCAGTTACAGAGACAGTAAAAGAATAGTTTTTGTCATCGTGTGTGTATGTTGGTAGTATTTGGACCCTATTTTGGTTTATTAATTTACTAATCTATGTATAATAGTAATAGATTCCCATGGGATTAAAAACCTTTTCAATATAAGAAAGTTAAACAGTAGAAACTTTCCCACCTCTAGCCCTCAGCCAACCTGTTCCTATTTACTGCATTCCTCCAACACTCCACTCTGTCCCGGAAACTATTTATTAGCCTCTTAGGGATTCTTCTAGGGTTTCTTTACATAAATAAAGGCAATAAAAGTACAGACACTTTTTTCTATCCAAAAAACTCACCAACTCCAAAGGTAGCATATTATACCTGTTGTTCTGCAGATTGGTCTTCTTACCCTCCCCTTTGTACATTGTGTTTTTTACTTAACAGTGGAGATCTTTACCAAAGATCTTTCCATATAGTATATAGTTTTGTTTTGTTTTTTAACTTGTATGATTTCCCTTTGGATAATTTATTTAACCAGTTCCCTGTTGGTAGACGTTTGGCTTGTTTCTGGTTTTTTATTATTGTAACAGTATTGCAGTGAACTACCTTGTACATATGGCATTTTGCCCATATGCAAGTATATAATTATGGAATAAATTCAGATGTGGTATTACTAATAAAAGGCCATATATCTTTGTAATTTTGATAGATATTGCTAAATTGCCCTTATGTTTGGACCCTGACTCTCCCATCAATGAAAAGAGATAATGTGTGTTTCTCTCCCCCTTCCCCAGCTTTATTGAGATTTAATTGACATATAACATCCTGTAAATTTAAGGTGTACAATGTAATGATTTGATACAGGTATATATTGCAAAATATTTACCACAATAAGGTTACGTAATTCACATACTTACCATTATGTTGTTGTTATGCTGGATGACGTGTATTTCTTCACAGCCTTGCCAACAATGTACCATGGTAAACAGGTTGAAAATTGTGTAGTTTTAATTTGCATTTTTCTAATGCGTGAGGTCGGGAGTCTGTCCATATTTTTAAGACTCTCCTCCCCGCCCCGTGTTCTGTGAACTTAACTATTTCATGGGGTTTTTGAAGCAGAAATTGTTATCCTTATTTATACTTTTCTAATTCAAGTGTAACATATGTACAGCAGAGTGTATTAATCTTAAGGGTGTAGTGAGGTGGATTTTTTATAAGCCTCTGACACTCATTCTAGATGTTTTTTGGTGATTTTTACCAAAAGATGTCAACAAAGATTCAGTCTACAGCCAGGATATATATTCTTTTTTCAAATGGTCCTTACATGGTTTGTGTACTAAAATATTAAAGGTTGTAGTTGTCTTATTAGGACATCAGGAAAAAGAATCAAG
>NW_006791360.1:835450-836108 GCF_000442215.2 Lipotes vexillifer | reverse complement strand
ATTCCTGCTACCTGATAGTGACTGTAAGATGCATTTCTATATCAAAGGTGTTAAAATGTGGAAAACACTTCATCTTAAAAATAATGAAATATGTTAGATAATGCCAGATTGATTTTTCCTTAGACGTCATACTAATTTACACTGTCACCAGGAAGGTAAAATGTTTTGGTTATTCCACATAATCTCAAACAGTTGATACTGTCAGATCTTTTTGTCAGTCTAACAAATGCGATATAGTGGTTCACTGTGTGTTTTTTCTTTTAACTTTTTTCAGTGAAGTATAACACATACAGTAAATGGCAAAAAATCATCAATATATAGTATCATGATTTATCACAAAGTAAACAGATCCATGTAACCATCACCAAGAAGTAGAACACTGCCAGGAGACCAGAAACTCTGCTTTTGTGTACCACCTCCCACCCCACTCACTTCTGCTTGCTTCTTTCCCAAGGGTAGTCACTATTCTGACAGCTAACACTCTAGAATTAGTTTTGCCCATTAGTTTTTGCCCTATATTGTGTCAAATTGGTTATTATTTTTTGCTTTTCTTTTCTCTTTTCCCTTTTAAATAGACATTATTTTTTTAGAGCAGTTTTAGTTTTACAGTATAATGGAGCAGGAAGCACGTAGAGTTCCCATTTATCCCAGCCCCCCC
>NW_006791360.1:801831-835405 GCF_000442215.2 Lipotes vexillifer | reverse complement strand
CACCCCAGCCTCCTCAGCTGTCAACATCCTGCACCAGCAAATTGGTTATTTTTGAGTTGACTAATTACCTTACTTTTGGGAAAGTAAACCGTCTGATACACTTTGACATCATTCTAAAATTTGTTTTATAACATTCCTTTCACTTTAAAAGCATATTATTGACCTTATTTCAAAAGAAAAGAAGCCAAGACTAGAATTAAATTATTTGCTTCCTAGCCAAATTTTATTTTGAATGTTCCAAATGAAAAAGATTTTCAACTTTAATAACAACAATCATGCTCTCCTTTGATTCCTGCTAATTTAATGAAACTTGAAGATTTTTCAGCCTTTTCTCCCTTTTTTTTTAAACGTAAAATGTTCTAACCAGATGGTTGAAATTTTTTATTAAAATTTCTGACTTGGAGTATTACTGACAAATGTAAACAATTCCAGACTTGGCATGTGGCACAAGTTCCAGTCCAATTTGGTTTTTTAATTAAATTTATTAATTAATTAGTTTGGCTGCGTTGGTCTTAGTTGCGGCACGTGGGCTCTTCGTTGTGGTGAACAGGCAGCAGAGCATGCGGGCTCAGTAGTTGCAGCGCCCTGGCTTAGTTGCCCTGCGGCATGTAGGATCTTAGTTCCCTGACCAGGGATCCAACCCGAGTCCCCTGCATTGGAAAGGCGGATTCTTAACCACTGGACCACCAGGGAAGTCCCTCCAGTCCAATCTGAGTGGGCTTGCTCAGAAATGAATTCAATGATAATGATTAGGACGCTACTATCACAAAGGTCATAAAGTCCTGAAATGTTGTTTGTGAAGAATGGGGCATAATGGCTGAGAGGAGAGAGCTGTGAACTCACTGATCCTTGGAAAGCACTCATGAATTAGGGCTCAGATGAAAAGGCAAAGCCATAAAGTTTTATGAAGGCTGTAGGATTTTCTCAGTGAACCAGAAAACTGACTCAAAAAATGATTGATATTTTTGACTACATTAAAATTAATGTCCATCTAAAAACACCGTAAGGAAGATGAAAAGATAAACCACAAACTTGGGAGGAAAATTGTAATATATGTAATAGAGAATTAGTGTCCTGAACAGGACCACCTTTGTGGATGTACAACCTGTGCAGTCACACAGGGCCCCACATGTATTTTAATGCTAAGCTGTTACTGTCTTGAAATTAATTTTTGAATAAGTGGCCCTGCTTTTTTATTTTGTACTGGGCACTGCAAATTATGTAGCCAGTCCTTGTCCTGAATATGCCAAGCATATTATTTCATAAGAAAAAGACAATCCAATAAAATTGTCTAAAAACTGTGAACAAAGGAATGCAGAAACAAACATGGATCATTAATAAACTTGTGAAAAGGTCTTCAACCTTATTAGATCTTCAACCTAATCAAGTACAAACAGATTACAGTGTGATGCCATTTTATGTGTTCTGTATTGCTACAAATTAAGAAATCTGACTCTGCCAGGTATTGGAGAAGATGTGTTAGTGATTCATACACTGCTGGAGAATTGGTAAGGTGATTCAGTTGAAGACATGTTGGCATTTTTGGTAAAGTTGGGAATTTGGATGTCCTATGTATAACTCACCAATTTTCCACTTCTAGGTTTAAAGCCTAACCCTTAAGAAATTCTTCTGTAAGTGTACCTGGAGACTTGTATAGTAATGTTGATAAAAGCAAAAAATGAAACCATCGAAATGTTTGTCAACAGAGTAGATAAATACACTGTGGCATATTTATATAGTGAAATACCATATAGAGCAATGAAAATGTAACATGGATAAAGCTTAGAAAAATATTGAGTGAAAAAATTCAAGCCCCCGAAGACTTGGTATGCTGTGATAACTTAGCATACCAAGTTATCAAGCTGAAAAAGGGAGCAGGGGACACAGAACTAAACAAAATATTGTTTAATGACATAATACATATGTGACAAAGTATGTTTTAAAAAGTAGTGGAATAATAAATATTTAGGATAAAGATTGGGAGGAGAGGAGCATGTAGGTAATGTTACTGATGTTCTTATGTGGCGTGGTGATTTACAGGGTTCATCTTAATGCTTGCTTACATTCATCTTTCCATATATTTTGTGTGTGTCAAATATTACATTAAAGAAGGAAAGGGGAAAAATGAAATAAGCTACTCATGGTTAGCAGCTTATGATCCAGATGGAGGAATGGGTTGGGAAATAGAAAGAAAACTAGCATATTACAGAAAAGTTTTCAAGAAAGAGGAGGTAATCTACATAAGAGAATTCAGATAGTTGCACAGGACGTCCACTTAACTCCCTTTCAGCTGTAACGTTCTGTAACTTAAATATTGTGGTTCATGTGTTTTCTATATTTTCCCCATATTTAAAAATACAGTTATAAGCAATTATGTCATATAAGTAGTAAAATTATTTTTAATTTAGTCCATTTAGGTGTTAATATCTTTTATCTTCACCTTTTTTTGGCAGCGTATCTTCTAATCTGAAAAAGTCTTCCATGAAAACTTCACTTTTAAAAAATAAGTAATGCCATCTGTTTTCCTAAAAGACTGAAATGGGGGCTGTCATTTCAAGGTAAGTATCTAATTTCGTATCTTTAATTACTTATATCATTTTTTCAGAAGTTAAGTATAGAAGGAAGATGTGAATCTTGCTTAGATCCTAAATCTTTTAGTTATTCTGGGGTGGGGATGGGAAGGAAGTCCTAGGCCTTGTTTTAAGATACTCAGGTACTTAGGATTATGTTTACCACAGATTAAACCCAACTTCATGAAGGAGAGAGGAGGGGTCAGTAGTGTTTAAAGCTTTTTAGAGAGGTTAATTGAAAACTGAGAGCCTTTTGGATTTGGCAGTTAGGAGGTCATTGCTGACCCCAGCAGAGGCCATTTCAGGACAGTGTTTGTGGCTGAAAATAAGTTTGCAGTAAAGAGTGAAGAGAAGGTGATAAAGTGAATATTTTAGCTCTAAAGTGATTTATTAAACCAATATATGGTATGTACTTAGGAAGCAGCAGTCATTTCCCCAAGCACTGGAGTTATAGTGTGACAATATATATCTTTGTTTAAGCCTCTTGTAGATAATTTAATGCCCAAATATTTTTTCTCCAACTTTATTTAGATATAATTGACATACAACATTGTGTAATTGCTGAACTATCTTATGCCATTTTTTTACTCTTTTTTACTCTTGTCTTCTGTATGATAAATTACATGGTCTACCCTAGTTATACTGTTAACGAGGGCAGATATTCCCTGCCTGGGGAATGTTAACTTGTGTGTTAGACTGGGCTGGTAGTCTAGCAGGCAAGTTAGGTGCTTAGCAGCACTTGTCACTGTGATAAGTGATGCAAAAGTGAAATAATGACTACCTGAATGAGTGGTGGGTCGTCTGTGAGTTCATTTGGCAGGATAGATTTCAAAGGTAGATTTGGCAGGGAATGTGGAAGAAAGAAATCATATATATGAATCCAAGATTTTGAGTGGCTAGAAGTATGATGGTATCATAACATAAGTAAGGAAACCACAGGGAAAGACTGGTTATTAGGGGGCAAGTAGATGGGACTATAACATGAATTCTGTGAGACATATTTTGATTTTGGAGGTACAGGTAGAACTTTCAGAATATCTCCTTAAATGTGGAAATATGAGACTAAAATTTAGAAAAAAGATAATTTAGGGCCCAAAGATACAGATTTTGGAGCAATTCACGTAGAGTTTAAGCTGTGGAAGCAGATAACATTTCCAGTATCCTAGCAGAGAGAAAAAGGTAAAGCACAGAACTTTAATGTTGTCAAAAAGAATCAGTAGAGGAAAAATAAGAGGAAAGGTATGAAGGTATTATGTCTTTCTTTGAAGCATAATAAAGAATTAAGAATAAAGAATTTCAAGGAGAGGTTCTTGAGAGGGATGAGATGCTTAGAAAGATTAAGGATTTTAATACCCTAGAAGGGCATTAAATTTAATTAAATTCAAGAACCCCTCTAGGGCATTAATATAACCTAATAATTAATAATTATTAGGTTCATTATGTAATAAAATAAGATAATAATTATTAAGAGGTTCTTGATAACTGAGAGAATAGATTGAGTAGACCAGGATGAATTATAAGAGGTTAAGTAAATGGTTATACAAAATACAAAAAAGCATGAAGTATAAAATAGAATGTTTTTCAAGAAGTTTGTGCAGGAAATGAGGCAGTGATCATTTTGAAGAGTTAGCCACATAGAAGATATTTTAGCATTAGCACTTGGTATATTTTAGGTGAAAGGGAATGATCCATCAGAGTAGTTTAAATATGTAGAATAGTTTAAATATTAGAGTGATTAATTGCCTGAAGGAGGTAAGAAGGTTTGAGATCAAGGACCTGGGCAAAGGGCTTAACTCTTACAAAAGAGTAGCAGCCATTCTGCTTGAAACCAGAGGAAGGGAAGAGAGGATGAATCAAGCAGTTTTTAGGCAAAGAGGAAGAAAACCGTAGAATTTCTTATCCTGCTTTTCAAAATAAGATGGGGATTGAGGTTATCTACAAGGCAAATAGTTAATCAGTGGTGGGGTTGGGATTCTGGAAGGAGAAAACATTTAGGAAAAATGTTATAGGGTAATTTCCAACTTCAGCAGATATTCATTGAACACCTGCTTTGTGCCAGGTGTGTTTTTATTTATTTATTTTGTTGAATCGGGTCTTAGTTGCAGCTCGCTGGCTCCTTAGTTGTGGCATGTGAACTCTTAGTTGCGGCATGCATGTGGGATCTAGTTCCCAGACCAGGGATTGAAGCCGGGCCGCCTGCATTGGGAGCGTGGAGTCTTAACCACTGCGCCACCAGGGAAGTCCTGATAAGTTTTCTCATGAAGCCGATCATTGAAACGAACAATAAAAATACAAAATTGTAATGTGATCTGAGGAGGGCAGTTGATAAAGTGACTTATTGGCTACTTCTGAGGAGGTAACTTTAAGGTAAGGTATGGAAGACAAGGATTCAGACACTTGAAAATAAAGCTAGCATAAAAATCTCAAGGTAGAAATGAGCTTGATGTATTTGAAGAATGGAAAGAAAGCCAGCGTTCTGGAACAGAGTAGATGAGAACCATAGAGTCATGAGATGAAGTTAAAGAAGTAGGCAGGGCCAGGCCATGTTGGTTCCTATGGCCATGGTAAAGAGTTTAGACTCAAGGAAACCTTTTAAGGAAAGGTTTTACACAGAAAAGGGTCATAATATGATATATGTTTTAAAGATTCCTCTGGCTGCTTTATTAAAGATGGACTATAAGAGTACAGGAAAAGCAAGGAGATCAGTTAAGAGACTGTTAGAATTGACCAGGCCAGAGACCATGGTGGAGGAACTTAATATGATCACCAGGATAGGATAGAAAGGATTGTTGACCAATCATAAAGGCTCAGTTCAACATAAACAACTTGACATGGCAGGCAGTGTGAATTTAGCTAGCATAACCTTTAAGATGGAAATGAGAAATTTGGCATTGGTGGTTGGAATAACTGTCTATGGAGATATAGGCTTGGTAAAAGGTAATGCACAAGGGATTGGAGGCCATGATTGGTTCAACACATATTTATTGAATAATATATTCACCTCCTAATATACCAAGAACTGTGCTAGCTGCTGGGGTTATAACAGTCAACAAAAATAGAGGCTCCTTTCTCATGGAATTGATGTTCTAATGAGGGTGGGGAAGATAAACAGTAAGTAAATATATACTGTGTTGGATGGTAATCAGTACCACTAAAAATATATTAGGGAAATGTATTAGGGAAAGGTAGATATTGACAGGGGAAGGGTAGGCTTACTGTTTTATAAGGTGTGATTAGGGAAACCCTCTCTAATTAGGTGACATTTGGGCTCTCAGCTCTAAGTGAAGTTAAGGGAGCAGACCAGGTAGATATTTGGGTTAGGGGGGTAGGGGAGCTGAGGGTGAACTGTACTTGATGTGTTCTAGGAGCAGTAAGAGGGCCAGTGTGACTGGAACGGAGTAAGTGAGGCAGGAGGAAGTAGAAGCTGACATTGTGAAGGCAGAAGAGCTAGAGTCAGGTTGTAGACTTTGGGTTTTCTTCTTTTTGATGGTGGAGGTGCAGATCCAGTGGTGAGGTTACAGGAGGGGTGAAAGGCAAGGCTATGGCTGAGCAGTGTAGCTTGTGGCTAACCGTGAGGCCAGATGTTTAAAGTGTCTGAGGCAATGATAAGAGAAGGGGATGTACAATAAAACAGATTTTTTAATCCCACAGGGAAGTAGGAAGAGTAGAGAAAGGTGGATTGGATGCATGAAGGCCTTGTAGTTCCTGATAATTAAGTTTATTTTGATTTGGGGTTTTTTAATTAATTAATTAATTTTTTAAAATGATCTGTATCTATCTGTCTGGCTGCGCCAGGTCTTAGTTGCAGCATGCGGGATCTTTTACTTGCAGCATGCGGGATCTAGTTCCCCGATCAGGGATCGAACCCTGGCCCCCTGCATTTGGAGCGTGGAGTTTTAACCACTGGACCATCAGGGAAGTCCCTGGATTTGGGCTTTATTTTTTGGCGGTACGCGGGCCTCTCACTGTTGTGGCCTCTCCCATTGCGGAGCATAGGCTCCGGACGCGCAGGCTCAGCAGCCATGGCTCACGGGCCTAGCCGCTCCGCAGCATGTGGCAACTTCCTAGACTGGGGCACGATCCCGTGTCCCCTGCATCGGCAGGCGGACTCCCAACCACTGTGCCACCAGGGAAGCCCTGGGCTTTTTAAAATTGTGCATAACAAAATTGACCAGTTTGACTGTTTTTATTTTTTTATGATAAGTTAACACTTGCTATACATGAATTAGGTAAGCTTCTTCATGCGTACAAAGCATCTGAATGTTCAGTTTCATCTGCACAGTATTGCTCACTTTTCTTTACTCAAAGCAGATATAGGGACTGAGATGGATTGAAAGAAGAAGTTGACTCATTTCACATTGTCAAGGGGGCTTCTCTTGCTGTTACTTCTATCTGTAAATTGAGAAATGAAATACCCAAGAGTGCTCCCTTTTAAAAAACTTTAGTAAAAAAGGGGATTTCCAAATCACATCATGATTGTTTGAGAGATGGTGTCAGAAGTATAGAAGCAACACTCATGATCAGTTAAAGACCTTTCCCTGGGAATTCCCTGGCAGTCCAGTGGTTAGGACTCCAAGCTTTCACTGCTGAGGGCCCAGGTTCAATCCCTGGTGAGGGAACTAAGATCCCGCAAGCCACGTAGTGCAGCCAGAAAATAAAATAAAGGCTTTTTCCTCTAAATTGAAGGAAGAGGTCTGGTTACTTTGCTCATTGACATTGAATACTAAGAAAAAAAAACCCCACAGCTATAGAACTCCAAATTGTTTCTAAATCCAGTGTTCCTTAGCTGCCTAAAGCTAGTGAAGTAAAAATACATTAGCCTCACCCTTGACATTTTCAGATTTAACATATTCAAAGATCCTCTGTGATCTCCAAAACACATGATTCAAAATTGTGTCCCAGTAAAATGGCATTTATTACTAGTGCATCATGGCAAGTACTCAGCATGAGTGAGCTTAAATAAATGTTAAGCATCTACAATTCTGTGTGACCTTATTGTTCCTATTTTATCATCATATTTCATCCTATCAGTAACTTCCTTCTGAAATAAGTAATGAAGGAATTTTATAAATTTCATAAATGAAGGAATCATTAAATTTGGGATATGTACAAATGTGGGCATTTGGAAAGAGCTCAATGTGTTCTTCCTGAACATTGACCATTTTAACTGTTTTTATTTTTTTTTACTTATCTTTTATTTTTATTTTAATTTTTTGGCTGCATTGGATCTTTGTTGCTGCGCACGGGCTTTCTCTAGTTGTGGCGAGTGGGGGCTACTCTTTGTTGTAGTATGCGGGCTTCTCATTGCGGTGGCTTCTCTTGTTGCAGAGCACGGGCTCTAGGCACACGGGCTTCAGTAGTTGCAGCACACGGGCTTAGTAGTTGTGGTTCGCGGGCTCCAGAGCACAGGCTTAGTAGTTGTGGCGCATGGGCTTAACTGCTCTGCAGCATGTGGGATCTTCCCGGACCAGGGATCAAACCCGTGTCCCCTGCATTGACAGGCAGACCGTTTAACCACTCTGCCACCAGGGAAGTCCCTAACGGTTTTTAAATGTACAATTCCCTGGCATAAATATATTCAGTGTTGTGCAACCATCGCCACTATCCCTCTCCACAACTTTTTTATCAGCCCAATCCCTGATAACCATTATTCTACTTTCCGTTTCTGTGAATTTACCTATTCTGAGTAGCTCGTATAAATGGAATCATACAATGTTTGTTCTTTCATGGCTGGTTTATTTCACTTAGCATAATGTCCTCAAGGTTCATCTGTGTTGTAGCGTGTATCACAGTGTCCTTTTTAAGGCTGAATAATATTCCATTGTATGTACATACCATATTTTGTTTATCCGCCCATCTCTTGAGGGAAATTTGAGTTGTTTCCACCTTATGGCTATTGTTAATAATACTGCTATGCATGTGGGTGTACAAATATCTGTGTGACTTCCTCCCTGCTTTTAATTCTTTTGGATATATACCCAGAAGTAGAATTGCTGGATCATATGGTAATTTTGTTTAAATATTTTAAGAACTGCTATATTTTCTTCCACAGTGGTTGCACCATTTTACATTCCCACCAGTAATATACAAGGGTTATAATTTCTCCACATCTTTGCCTGGATTTGGTTTATAGTTTGTTTTTGGTTTTGAACAGTGGAATGTTTTAAGTATATTTATTTCCTTAAAAGAAGGTTTATCTTAGATCATTTTCTAGTAGGTTTAGAATTAACACATCCTCATGCTCTGCTATAAGGTCAGAACTGGTAAAGAAAGTTGTCACCTGGTTAAATTTTAGTGAGAGATCCTCACAGGAATTAAAATTATGGACCCTTGAAAAGAATTCATTGCCAAAAACTTATGGTTATTCTGTCTATGTAACCTGGCTGTGGTGTTTAATGTACCAAGTACCTTCACTTGGCTTAGGAGAAAGCTATGTGTTTTGATTACTGGGCAGGAATAACTGTGATCTCCCAGGATAGGACAAGATGATTAAATGAGTTAGAATGCTTTTTTTCCCCCAAAGGATACACTTGAAAATTGGAAATTTTATAAGGAGGTGGAGAAATTTTCATCATGCTGTTGACTGACACATTGTCTGTGTAACAGTTGGGAAAAGACATTCCTTGTTCAGATGGATAATAGACTGATAAAAGTTATTAAGGGAAAAAAAAGTGCTGATGGGATTACAGCTCCTGCAGAGAGGATTTTGAAGCTTTGTACCTTGTTTGCAATTGTCACTAAGATTTGGAAATTTTGAAATAGATCATATTCATGCTTCAATATTGTTATAGTTATGCTTTTCCTTGGTAAATCACATGTTTTAATTTGAAAAAGTTTACTTTAGAAGCTTCTTATCATGTTGTATGAATATTATGAATAAACTGAGTGGTTTAAACTTGCCTTCCAGTTTTTACTAGTTCCTCTTCCCCCAGTTCTTTGTCTTTTGACTCAGGATTCTTTTTCTTTAATATGCACTGGATTTTTCTGCATTAGAAAAATGTTCATAAAGATTATATTGTTGAGTGCCTACTGTTTCTGGTTCTTTGATAACATGCTTTTTGCTTTTACTCAGAAAATAACTGTGGTTAGATTGTCATATAGTCTACCACAGACAGTAAGGATATTGTGAAAGAAATTCTGGCTATCTGTGTAGCATGACCTTTCAAAACTGTTTTCTTTGCTGTAAGCATCTCACTTAGCCTTTTGACTGCCACATGACAGGGGAAGTAGTGTATAAAAGGCAATATAAATGGCTGCCTTGTTGATCTCAGTACAATTTTCCAATATAAGAGCTTGCTAAACAGTCACATGTTATCACATATCATCGTTTTGTTTATGTAGAGGATGAACTAGTTTTATGCATTATACATAGAGTACATTTTAAATGTAATTTTTAAAATAAAATAATAGTAAATTATAATTGTAAAAATTGAAATGGAAAATCATTTTTGTTACTTTGAAGAAGGATCTAAATTTTTTATTCAGAGTTTTAAGAATTATTAATGAATGGAGATTATTATATACAGTTGATGACTACACATCTACTATTTTTGTGGGCAGAGATTTTAAAGCAACTTTGGAATTGTCTTTCTGTTGTTCCTGAGCAGCCAAGAGAGTCTTTAAAACTGCGAAAGGGCTTAGAGAACATGAGGAAGCACCAGCCTGATTTTAAACTTTAATCTTATTTTCACTAGTAGCTTAGCTCTGTAATGTATTTATTTATTCATCAATCAGCAGATAGTTACTGAGGTCCTGTATCAAGCACTGTGCAGAAAGAACTGCAAAGATGAAAGAGCCTGTAACTGTCATTCAGGAACTCACTCTCTAGGTTTCAGCAAGGGTGGCAGGAATGGAGATGAGCAGGGTCACAGTTCCTTGCTGTAGATACTAATGTCACTTCCCTCCTAGAATCTAGAGTTAAAGACAAAGGTGATAAGGAGAAGTAGTTAGGGGCTTGAGGATGGTCAGGATTCTTAGGTAGGAATAGAGGAGAAGAAGCAACTGTGGGTGATAGCAAAAATCTAGAACTTAGGTTTATCAGTAACACTGAGGTCATAGTCACAGTAAAATGGGGAGTGGGTTCCCATCAAATGGATTCTCCATGCCAGATGCTGCCAAGGGGCTTTACATCTGTTATTGCTGTTAATCCATTTTAAAAAAGTGTGAAATTTAGCATCTATACAGAAGAGCACATGAGAACTTAAATTTATAGTTTAAAGAATGATGAAAAATGAACAACTCTGCATAACAGCCAGATCAGTAATAAGTGCCTTCTTCGATCGTATCTCCCTCCCTCTCCCCAAGCTATACTTTGCTGAATTTTTTGTTATTTTCTTAAGCTTTTCTTTATAACTTTACCATCTCTGTTTGCATCTCTGAACAATATTTGACTTTATGTTTATGTTTAAGTAAATGGAATCAAATATTCTTTTTTGATTTTACATTGTTAGTACGGTTCATTCATGGTGATGTGTATAGCTGTATTAATTTCCTGTATTGTAAAATATATAATTTATTGATCCATTCTATTAATGCACATTTAGGTTGTGTCTAGTTTTTGGAGACTGAAAAATTTCACATTGAATACCCATGTACGTGTGACAACCTTGGATAAGAGTTTTCCTAGGATGTATACCTAGTAATGGAATTTTTTTTCTAATTTTATTTATTTTTGGCTGCATTGTGTCTTCGTTGCTGTGTGCGGGCTTTCTCTAGTTGCAGTGAGCAGGGACTACTCTTTGTTGCGGTGCATAGGCTTCTCGTTGCGGTGGCTTCTCTTGTTGTGGTGGCTTCTCTTGTTGTGGAGCGCAGGCTCTAGGTGTGCAGCTCAGTAGTTGTGGCACCGGGCTTAGTTGCTCCACGACATGTAGGGTCTTCCCGGGCGAGGGATGGTACCTGTGTCCCCTGCATTGGCAGGAGGATTCTTAACCACTCTGTCACCAGGGAAGTCCACTAATGGAATTTTTTTTTTTTTTTTTTTGCGGTACGCAGGCCTCTCACCGCTGTGGCCTCTCCCGTTGCGGAGCACAGGCTCTGGACGCACAGGCTCAGCGGCCATGGCTCACGGGCCCAGCCACTCCACAGCATGTGGGATCTTCCCGGACCGGGGCACGAACCTGTGTCCCCTGCATTGGCAGGCGGATGCTCAACCACTGTGCCACCAGGGAAGCCCCCTCTAATGGAATTTTTGATGCCAAACTGCTTGGAAGAGGTTGAATCAATCCATTCTCCCTCCAGCAGTGATCTATGAAATGGTATCTCATTGTGGTTTTAATTTATATTTCTTTGGTGACTAATGAGTTTGAGTATTCTACCCCTGCCCCATATGCTTATGGGACTTTTGGCTCCTGTGAAATTTCTATTTAATTATTTTGCCCATTTTTCTGTTGGGTTTATGTTCTTTGCCTATTCATTTTCTCACTGTAGTGTATTAAAATTAATTTATTCTATCAGTTTTTATTCACTTGTTTAACATTCTTCATTGAGTCTCCTCTTGTTTTTGCATGAAGAGCAATACCTTAATGTGGCCTTCCAGAATGGAGATTTGGCCAGCCCCTCCACTACCATTCTGCCTGTTTTCCATCTCTCTCTGTTCCAAAGGGTAATCTTTGAATTCCTCGAATACTTAAGGTTTCTTAGGTCTTTGTATATGTTTTTTTTCCCTTTGCCTAGCCAATTTCCTCTTCAAGTCTGTGTTAAAATATCCCCTTCTCTTGGAAAACGCTCTTGGGTCTACTTGCCTCAAATTCAACATACTTTGTGTCTCTACACTTACTTATGAAAAATACAGTAATTTTAGTCAGATGACTAGTCAGAAGGAGAAAGAGAGCTGTCAACATGTTCTTTTCTACCAGGGGATTAAAAAATGTATGTGTAAAGTGATAAACAAGGATTAAAGCTGTTGAGTTTAAATAGTGAATGATTTGGGGACATCATAATGTTAGCCTCATCAATGTTGTTGCTCACTCCTCTTCATAATTCTGTTTTCTGTTTGGTTGGAGAAGGGTGATAAGGAAAACACAGTGGTAGAGTACACAGAGCATTGGACTGAATGTAACTGAGGGAGCATATATGAGGTTTTTCTTTTTTGTAATTGAAACAGTTTATGTACAATATTATGTTAGTTTCAGGTGTACCACATAGTGATTTGAAATATGCGTACATTATGAAATGATCACCAAGATAAGTCTAATAAGCATCTATCCCTACACAAAGTTATTATTGACCTTATTCCTTATGCTGTATATTATATACCTGTGAGTTATTTATTATATAACTGCAGGTTTGTACCTTTTAATCCCCTTCACTTATTTTGCCCATTCCTCACCCCCCTTTCTTCTGGCAAACACCTGTTTGCTCTCTGTATCTATGAGTCTGTTTTCATTTTGTTTTATTTGTTTGGTTTTTAGATTCCACTTGTGACTGAGATCATGCAGCATTTGTTGTTTCGTCTGACTTATTTTACTTAGCATAATGCCCTCTAGATCCAGTCATGTTGTCAAAAATGGCAAGATCCCCTCCCCCCTTTATGGCTGAGTAATACTCCACTGTAGATACAGATATTACATCTTCTTTACCAATTTGTCTATTGATGGACACTTAGGTTGCTTCCGTATCTTGACTGTTGTAAATAATACTGCAGTAGACATTGGAGTGCATATATCTTTTTGAATTAATATTTTGATTATTTTTGGACAGATTACCCAGAAATGAAATTGCTGGCTCATAATATGGCAGTTCTATTTTTAATTTTTTGAGGAGTCTCCATACTATTTTCCAATAATGGCTGCACCAGTTTACAATCCCACCAACAATGCACAGTGTTCCCTTTTCTCCACATCCTCGTCAGCACTTGTTACTTGGTTTTTTTGTTTGATGATAGCCACTCTGACAGGTGGAGGTGGTATCTCATTGTAGTTTTGGTTTACATTTCCCTGATGATTAGTGATGTTGAGCATCTTATTTTTTTTGTGGTACGCAGGCCTCTCACTGTTGTGGCCTCTCCCGTTGCGGAGCACAGGCTCCGGATGCGCAGGCTCAGCAGCCATGGCTCATGGGCCTAGCCGCTCCGCGGCATGTGGGATCTTCCTGGACCAGGGCACGAACCTGTGTCCCCTGCATCGGCAGGCGGACTATCAACCACTGCGCCACCAGGGAAGCCCTGAGCATCTTTTTAATGTGTCTGTTGGCCATCAGTATGTCTTCTTTGGAAAAACATCTGTTCAGGTTCTCTGCCCATTTTGTAATTGGATTGTTTGTTTTTTGATGTTGAGTTGTATGAGTTTATATTTTGGGTGTTAACCCCTTATTGGTTATCTTGTTTCTAGATATCTTCTCCCATTCAGTGGGCTGCCTTTTCATTTTGTTGATAGTTTCCTTCGCTGTGCAAAACCTTTTTAGTTTGACGTAGTCCCACTTGTTTATTTTTGGTTTTGTTTCCCTTGTCTGAGGAGACATATCCTGCAAAATATTGCCAAGACCAATGTCAAAGAGCATGAAGTATGTGTTTTCTTGTATGAGTTTTATGGTTTCAGACATTAAAGTCTTTAATCCATTTTGAGTTTATTTTTGTGTACCATGTAAGAAAGTAGTTTAGTTTGATTCTTTTTCATGTAGCTGTCCAGTTTTCTGAACAACATTTATTGAAGAGGCTCTCTTTTCCCCATTGTATATCCTTACCTCCTTTGTTGTAGATTAATTGATGTATAAATATGGGTTCATTTTTGGATTCTCTGTTCTGTTCCTTGATCTGTGTGTCTGTTTCTGTGCTAGTACCATACTGTTTTGTTTTGTTTTGTTTTGGCCGTGCTGCATGGCTAGTGGGATCTTAGTTCCCCATCCAGGGATCAAACTTGGGCCCTTGGCAGTGAAAGTGTGGAGTTCTAACCACTGGATGGCCACGAGTTCCCCCATACTGTTTTTTTTTTTCATAAAAATATTTATTTATTTATTTATTTATTTATTTATTTATTTATTTATTTCTTTATTTGGCTGCGCTGTATCTTCGCTGTGAGATGCCTGATCTTCGTTGTGGCATGTGAGATCTTCGCTGCGGCGTGTGGGATCTTTAGTTGCAGCATGCAAAATCTTAGTTGTGGCATGTGGGATCTAGTTCCCTGACCAGGGATTAGATCCAGGCCCCCTGCATTGGGAGTGTGGAGCCTTAGCCACTGGACCACCAGGGAGCAATCCCAATCTCCCAATTCATCCTGCCACACACCCCCGCCATACTGTTTTGATTACTGTAGCTTTATAGTATATGTAGTTTTACTTCAGGGGGCATGATACCTCCAGCTTTGTTCTTCCTCAAGATTGTTTTGGCTATTTGCGGTCTTTTGTGTTCATATGTGATTTTTAATCATGGCCTTGTAGCTACCTAAACTATGTGTTTGACTAAATTAGTGAAGTCCAAATTGCTGTAACAGACTGAAAATGAATAATATCTCAAACATAATAGATGTTGTTTATTTCTTACTCATGAAACAGTCCAAAGTGGACGGTCCTCTTTGTTAGGTGGTTCTATTCCAAGTGGTTTCTTTCGTCTCATGACTCTTTCTTCCTTTGTGACCAGTGAAAGAGGAAAGAGAAGGTGTAGGTGGCATACAAACTTTCTTAAACACCCTAACCTGAAGTGACACAGGTCATTTCCACTCAGCATTCCACTGGAGAGAACTTAGTATATGATCATTCTTACTGCATAGGAGGTTGGAATATCTAGTGTGCCAAGTGCACAGCCACAGTCCCATAACTGTGGAAGGAGATAAGCAGTCTCTACCACAGTGGTCTTCAGAAAGTCATCTTATTTCTGTAGGTCTTAGTTCTTAATGTATAAAATAAAAGATCTGTACTCAGAAGATTTATAACACACACATCCTACTTCCTTAGTGATTCACATTAAAAGGCACAAGGAAAGTATTTCCATTGTGTCTCCATTCACCTTCCTTATTTATTTGGTTGCACTGGGTCTTAGTTGTGGCAGGCAGGCTCCTTAGTTGCGGCTCCAGGGCCTCTTAATTGTGGCTCACCAGCTCCTTAGTTGTGGCAGGCAGGCTCCTTAGTTTAAGTGGCTAATTGGCTCCTTAGTTGCGGCATTCAAACTCCTGGTTGCAGCATGCGTGTGGGATCTAGTTAGTTCCCTGACCAGGGGTTGGACCCAGGCCCCCTGCATTGGGAGCGTGGAGTCTTATCCACTGTGCCATCAGGGAAGTCCCTACATTCACCTTCTTCTAATGCAAATTTTAAGGAATATGAGGTGATAAAGCTGCTTTTCATCACTGTTCATTCCTTGTTATCACAGCCAGGCTGCTTATAGTTCTGTAACTTTATCCAGGTCCTGGGTACAAACCTCATCATGGTCCTATAGTGAATGGAAGTTTATTATGGGAGATGAAATAATTCTGAGGTTATGTGTTCGTACCAGGTTGTAGACAAATATATTAGTTGGTTTTGAAATATTAAATTAAGAACTTGTTTAAGGATTCTATATTTTCTTTGGAAAACATAAGAATTTTACATACAAACATCTAATTAAAGAAGCTGACTAGAGCTTTTATCAGTTTGTTCATAAATTTGGATTCTACTATTCAGTAGTTAATGATTTCAAGAAAATTGTCTTCATAGTTTTTGTAACTGAAGTTTGATAGATCAAAGTTGAGTAATGGAAATATACCTCCTTTTTTGAGAGAAATGACACTAGATTACTAGACAAGATTATAACTGGTAATTTAATTTTAGCTTTCATTTTTCAGTTCCATTTAAATATCAATAGGATTTTGGTCTGAGTGATTATAATTTCAGAGGTTAACTTATTTGCTAATATAATGAAGCTATTTGTATATAAGTAGAAAAGATTTCTTATGAGAAATGCCATTGAGAAAAATATGTATTTAAGGAAGTGTGTGTGTGTGTGTGTTTAAAGAAACAAATGAGGGCTTTCCTGGTGGCGCAGTGGTTAAGAATCTACCTGCCAATGCAGGGGACACGGGTTTGAGCCCTGGTCCGGGAAGATCCCACATGCCACGGAGCAACTAAGCCCGTGCACCACAACTACTGAGCCTGTGCTCTAGAGCCCATGAGGCACAACTACTGAAGCCCGTGCGCCTAGAACCTGTGCTCTGCAACAAGAGAAGCCACCGCAATGAGAAGCATGCGCACAGCAACTAGAGAATGCCTGCAGGCAGCAACGAAGACCCAACACAGACAAAAAAAAATAAATTAAATAAATAAATTTATTAAAAAAAAAGAAACAAATGAATCAATTCTTGGCTGTAGTATAATTTATTCTCTTAACCTAGTATATCCAATTATCTATTGCTGTAACAAACTATCACAAAACTTAGTGATGTAAAACATCCATTTTGTTATGCCTTTGCACTGTGGTCAAGACTTGAACAGGGCACAGCAGGGTAAGCTTGTCTCTGGTTCATGATGTCTGGGCCTCAGATGGAGAAACTCAAAGTCTGAGGGTCAGAGTTGTAAAGGCCTAGTCACTAAGAAGTCTGGGTGTTGGTGCTGGCAGTCATTTGGGGTTGGTCAAAACACCTATATATGGCTCTTAAAATGAGCATCTCACAAACAAGTGTTGGAATAGATAACAAGTGGAAGCTGCCAGTTTCTTAAACCTGGGTCTACTAGTGTATTACCTCTGCTTTATTTAATTGGTCAAGCAGTCACCAAATTCAGATTCAAGGGGAGGGAACATAGCCCTCACTTCTTAATAGGAGGAAGGTAAAAGAATTTGGGGGCTTGTTTTAAATTCATTCCAGGTCATTAGGCAGAACTCTTTATCATGTAATTATAAGTCTTTTTCAGTTAGTTTTCCGTGTTCTGTTAGATAATTTGGATTCTTAAATCTCTCTTTCACTGCAAATGTTTTAACCAATACATTTTTAAATTCCTTGAGAGTATTCCCTCAGTTTCCACATGATGTCAGTTTTGGAGCTGAGAAGTGAAGTCAAATGGACCTCTAATGGTAGCTTTTACTTAAAAATTAGACAGCCTAAAATAAATGGATAAATTTTCAGAAACATACAACCTTCCAAGACTGAATGATGAAGAACTAGGAAATCTAAACAGACTGATTACTAGTAAAGAGATTGATCTGTAACAAAAACCTCTCAACAAACAAAAGTTCAAGACCAGGTGGCTTCACTGGTGAATTCTACCAAACATATAAAGAAGAATTGCCAGTCTTTCTCAAATTCTCCAAAAAATAGAAGAGGAAGAACACTTCCAAACTCATATTATGAGGTCAGCATTACCCTGATACCAAAACCAGACAAGGACACCACAACAAAGGAAAATTACAGGCCAGTATCCCTGATGAACATAGATGCAGAAGTCCTCAACAAAATATTAACAAATCAAATTCAGCAGTATGTTAAAAGAATCATACACCATGATCAAGTGGGAGGTATTTCAGGTATGCAAGATGGTCCACATTTGTAAATCAGTCAATGTGATAACACCACACAGACAAAATGAAGGATGGAAATCATGTGATCATCTTAATAGGTGGAGAAATTTGACAAAATTTAACATCCATTTATGATAAAAACTCAACAAACTGTGTATTTAGGGAACATACCTCAACATAATAAGGGCCATATAGGACAAGCCCACAGCGAACATCATACTCACTGGTGAAAAGAAAAAGCTGAAAGCTTTTCCTTCAAGATCAGGGACCAAAGATGCCCACTCTTGCCATTTTTATTCAACATAGTCTGGAAGTCCTAGCCAGAGTAATTAGGCAAGGAAAAAAAAAAAAGGCATCCAAATTGGAAAAGAAGTAAAACTGTCCCTATTTACAGATGACATGATATTCTATATTGTATATAGAAAACCCTAAAGACTTCACCAAAAATATGTTAGAACTGATAAATGAATCTAGTAAAGTTGGCAGATATAAAAACCAATATACAAATATCTGTTGCATTTCTGTATGCTAACAATGAACTATTAGAAAGAAAAAATAAGAAAACAATCCCGTTTACAATTGCAAGAAATAGAGTAAAATATCTAGGAAAAAATTTAACCAAGGAAGTCAAAGACTGAAAACTTTAAGACATTGATGAAAGAAAGTGAAGAAGACACAAACGGAAAGATACTACATGCTCATGATTTGGAAGAATTAATGTTGTTAAAATATCCATTCTGTCCAAAGCAATCTACAGATTCAATACAATCCTTACCAAAATTCAAATGACATTTTTCACAGAAATAGAGCAAAGAACCCTAAGATTTCTGTGGAACCACAAAAGGCTGCAAATAGCCAAAGCATTCTTGAGAAAGAACAAAGCTGGAGAAACTATACTTCCTGATTTCAAACTATGTCACAAAGTTATAGATATCATAATAGTATGACATTGACATTAAAAACAGACATATAGGGCTTCCCTGGTGGCGCAGTGGTTGATAATCTGCCTGCTAATGCAGGGGACACGGGTTTGAGCTCTGGTCTGGGAGGATCCCACATGCCGCGGAGCAACTAGGCCCGTGAGCCACAACTACAGAGCCTGTGCGTCTGGAGCCTGTGCTCCGCAACAAGAGAGGCCGAGATAGTGACAGGCCCGCACACTGCAATGAAGAGTGGTCCCCGCTTGCCACAACTAGTGAAAGCCCTTGCACAGAAATGAAGACCCAACACAGCAAAAATAAATAAATTAATAAACTCCTACCCCCAACATCCTAAAAAAAAAAAAACAAACAAAAAACAGACATATAGACCAATGGAAAATAATAGAGAGCCCAGAAATAAATCCATGCATGTATGGTCAATTAATTTATGACCATAACAAAGGAGCCAAGAATATACAATGGAACATGGCAGCCTCTTCAATAAAAGGTGTTGGGAAAACTGGACAGCCACATGCAAGAGAACGAAACTGGACCACCATCTTACACCATACACAAAATAAACTGAAAATGGATTGAAGACTTAAATGTTTTAGACCTGGAACTATAAACTCCTAGAAGAAAACATAGGCTTTAACCTCACTGTTGTTGGTCTTGGTGATGATTTTTTGTATTTGACATCAAAAGCAAAGGGAACAAAAGCAAAAATAAACAAGTGAGACTACATCAAATTAAAAACCTTCTGCAGGGAGTTCCCTGGTGGTCTAGTGGTTAGGATTTGGCACTTTACTGCCGTGGCCCAGATTCAGTCCCTGGTTGGGGAACTGAGATCCCACAAGCCACATGGTGTGGCCAATAATAATAATAATGATAATAAAATAAAAAATAAAAAGCTTCTGCACAACAAAGGAAACCATCAACAGAAAGAAAAGGCAACTTAGCAAATGGGAGAAAATCCTAAATGCAGAATGAGTGTTGTATGTGGAGAAAAGGGAACCCTTTTGCAGTGGTGGGAATGTAAATTGTTGTAGTTGCTATGAAAATAGTTGGAGGTTCCTCAAAAAATTAAAAATAGATCTATCATATGATTCAGCATTTCTTCTTCTGTGTATTTGTTTGAAGGAAACAAAAACACTAAAAGATATATGTGTCCCCATGTTCATTGTAGCATCATTTACAATAGCCAATACATGGAAACAACCGAAGTGTCCATTGATGGATAAATAGATAAAGAGATTGTGGTGTATCTATATCTATCTATAGATAGATATAGATACACACACAAAGGAAAATTATTCAGCCATAAACAAAGGAAATCTTGCCTTTTGTGACAACCTGGACGGCCCTTGAAGACATTGTGCTATGTGAAATAATTCAGACAGAGAAAGAGAAGTACTGTTTGATCTCACTTATATGTGAAATATAAAATAAGCAAACAATCAAAAAACCCCAAACTCATAGATACAGAGAACAGGTTGGTTGTTGGTTTCCAGAGGCAGGGGAGTGGTGGGGGAAGGGCAGAATGGGTGAAGGGGATCAAAAAGTACAAACTTCTCGTTATAAAATAAATAAGTTATGGGGATGTAATGTGCAGCATGGTGACTATAGTAATAATACTGTCGTACATTTGAAAGTTAAGAGAGTAGATCTTAAAAGTTCTCATCACAAGAAAAAAAATAATGCCATTTTATAATGCTGTTTGACATTTTTGAAACAAAATGTGATTTATTAGATTACCTACAATGTAGTCTTGTAAATTAAATACAGCACAGTATCCAAAAGCTGAGTTTGAAGCATAAATAGATGAAGATTTCGGATTTCTTTGGAACCTAGAAATAGTGACCTATGGTGAATTATTACCTCCAAGCCGCATAACTCCCAGTAAGGCAATGAAGCGGTTTCGTGACAGTGATACCGTGGTGCTGCCTCACCATTTCAGGTGAGGTCTCCTGATCCCCAGCTAATACTACTTTCTGTCCCACTTGGTGAAGTTTAAACAGGTACTCCATACTTCCCCTTTTCAGTATTCCATCCTCATCTCTTGTGGCTGAGATTCTGTGTGGGTTGAGGTGGAAAACGCTGCAAGCAATCATGTAAGCTTCAGTATCTGTCTTTATTTTATATTCCCCAGCAGTCTGAGAAGGAGCACCTTGTGAATGAAACAGAACACATACCGCCTCCCAATAGTCTCTCTCATCACACCTCAGTGCTCTGGTACACACTGGGTTGCAAACTTCTCCGTTTTATTTTTTTGATCCCCTCCTCCCCCAGTCAAGTGTGTGATATGGCAGCTTAAACAGAATGAGTACTTAGTAAATATTTGTTAACTTGCATTCCAATCATTTTTGCTCTCTTCTCTCTTGATTGAGGCCTAGCACTGAGATGACACTATCAGCCTGCCTCTGCTGATGTATTCTGTAGAGAGAATAGGCAGTGAAAGAAAAGTTGGTACCAGGGACAGATATCTCTTCAATTTTTCCTAGTTTTTTTGTATTCCCTGTTTAGTGTCGGTAGTAAAGGGGCTGTGAAAACTACACACAGAAGCATTTTGTCATTCATGGCTGGATAGTTTATGAGGAAAATTGGTCTCCAAGGAAGAGTTTTAAAACAAACAAGTACCTGCATAGACCAAACTTACACCAGTGTGCAGAAGAATAATCCTGAAATGGCTTGGGAGAAATGCTAATATTTTAGGACTCTCATTTAATTTTTACATCGTACAACTTATGTTCAGAATGACAGCAGACGGAAATAACTAAAAGGTTCAGAGCCTGGGATAGTGCTTTTTCTACAGCTGTAAGCTATTTAACATTCTTCTCATGTTACTGTTTGCCGTTCAGATGGCTTTCTGGCACTGGATCAGTTCCTAGATGTTGGTTAGTTACTCACCAGCATCACTACACACTTGTACAGTCTGGCTCATGACTCACTCTCACAGCACTTATATGTGGGTACCCTTTGCTATACAGTCATTGCTGATTATTTGATGTCACTTGTTATAAACAAGTACCAGGATTGATTGAATACCATGTCTTGAATGAAGGTTTGTTGTCATTTAAAAAAAACAAAAAAAACAAAAAAACCCCACCCTAGTTAGTCTGTTGGTTCCATTGCTACTGGATTGAAAAACAGAAGCAGTTGTCCAGACTATGAAACTGTCTAAAATATGTATCCCATGATAGGTACAAAATTGTATCCAGTAAGCCAGAATTATTTGCTTCACTTTAGTGCTATTACCTAAAATGATTAAAATGCAAAAATGGGCTACACAGAAGTCAGAATTCCTGAGAGATGAGGGGTTGGTATCTGGAACAAACATCCGAGGAGTCTCTGAGGTGCTGGCAGTGTTCTAATTCTTGACCTGGCTTGTGGTTTGTTTTACAGGAATTCGTTTGTTACTTTTCTGTTTATATATTATTTTAAACAAGAAAAATATTTTAAAATAGAAAGAAAGTACTTGCTCATCATGTAGGAGAATTCCCTCAGCTGTATCTTTAATGGCTACAGAAGGTCACCATATTTTATAGTAGATATTAGTATTAAGTCTTTGTCCTATTAATATGATATATTTAGGAAAATAATCACCCTAAAACATGGTAACGGTCTACCAGTGATTGAAGTAGGTTTAACAGTTCCCATGCCCCAAATACTATTCATTTGGAAATGGAAAAGAAGGGACAGGGTGAAGGGAGAACACTGTAGGGATGAAATATATCTTTCTTGGTAATATATATCCAATTAGAATAATTCATTATTTCTTTCTTGTTAGTAAGTATGATTGAACATTTAGATTAGAATACAGGAGAGCAGACTGAAAACTAAGAACACTGAAAAAAATTAATTAGCATTATTTAATAAAAATTAAATATTTGAATCAAAACCACTTAAATAATTTTAAATTGAGTATCTTAAAGAGGTTAGCAGTATACAATCTATTGGAATAGTGGGGTGATGTGAGTTTTTTTTTATAATCTTTGTAGGAAGATTGTTAACATTCTTTAGACCTGGGAATCTGCTGAATTAAATTTTTTCATTAGCCCATTTGGTCTGAAGAAATAATACCAATAATGTCCTGTCTCCACTCCCCATTGGCGTCAGTGTTATGGATTATGTATCTAAATTTCTATTTATACTTTTATCTGACAATAATGACTTAAAAAGTTGTTGGCAATTTGGGAGTTATTTAAAATTCTTTAATATCTTTTAACTAATTCTAATTTATATGGCTTGTTTCAAACCTTATTATTTGTTCAGAGATTATCAGTGGAAGGAGCAAGAAAAAGGTAGGGTTAAAAGTGTGAATTGTAGAGCTCTCTGTGGTTTGACGTTCCACATGCATTTTGAGATTCATTGCATTTCGAAACCTGTCTTAAAGCATAGACTACTGCTCAGACTCTGCTGCTTTGTGTGACCTTCAAGATTGTAAGTTCTCAGATGATAGGCTTCTGGGGTTAGCCTTGACTGATTTTGGAGAGGCCTAAATTCTTACCACATAAAAATCCTCAGTAGAGAAAGATACCATACCAGTTAGAAATGAAAAACACTGACACTGCAAAATGGGCCATGGGTGACAACAGTTGGTTTAATTTGATTTAATTTTAAAAACAGAATGTCTTTTATTTGAATACTGAATACATTATGTTAGTACACAGAGTATGCTGAGAATGGAGGTTTTTAAGGAAAAAATAGCAGCAATACAATTAAAACGGAAAAAACGTAGTTCCTAATAATTTTTTAATATAACATGAATGACAAATAGATATGTCAGCATTCTGTGAAGTCCACTTAGGGCATTACATTATCTGATAAACTGTAGTTTAATTTAAATTTACTGCAGATGAATATTTGGCACTGGAGTGTATTTGGAATTTTTTTTCTCTTGGAAAACAGGATTTTATTGTGGGGTGCTCTGTTTTATCACAATAAGAATTATTCTCAAAGCAAATAATCTCTAAGATACTGAAGTATTCAGTTTATTTGGATAGTAGACTTTAATATATTAAAAGTTTCAAAGCTTAAGGTAAGCAAGCAACAAGTCAATAAAATCACAACTCAGTTCTAACATTTTCATGCAGTATCATTCACTATGAAATGCAAGAAGACAATGTTGAAGTGAAATGACCTCTAACATAAATTACATCAGTGTGATCAAACATATACAGAAATACAAATTCTAGTAAATATAAAAATTTTTGATTTTTTAACATCTCAGGCAAATTTTATTGATAAGCCACATGCCTAAAACCAAAATATGGAGAGATTGAAAATAACCCTCTTCTCTTTTAGCAGTTGCCCACTGCTTTGAGCGTATAAGGACTTGGGAGAGGGAGAGGGAGTCACGGTGTTGTGGGTGGTCCCAAGTAATGCTTCTGTTGGGTCTCCTTCTTTCTCCAGAAGAGCTCTGGGGCAGCCTTCATGTTATCTGTCCACTCACCCCTATAGTACTGGGCTCAGTCTGCTGTGTTATTATTATTATTTTTTAAAATATTTGGCCGCGTTGGGACTTCCTTGCTGTCTGAGGGCTCTGTCTCTACTTGTGGCCAGCAGGGCTACTCTTCGTTGTGGTGAGCAGGGGCTACTCTTCGTTGCAGTGTGCGGGCTTCTCATCGTGGTGGCTTCTCTTGTTGCAGAGCATGGGCTCTAGGCACTCAGCCATCAGTAGTTGCAGCACGTGGGCTCAGTAGTTGTGGTGCACGGGCTTTGTAGCTCCGCGGCATGTGGGATCTTCCCGGACCAGGGATGGAACCCATGTCCCCTGAACTGGCAGGCAGATTCTTTAACCACTGCGCCACCAGGGAAGCCCTGCTGTGTTATTGTATACTGGAATACATCAACAGCAGCAAGGCAAAGAGCAAGGCCTGAACTCAAAAATCTGTTGTAAGACAGTTCTTTGGGAATGGTGTCTTACCCTCCTACACTCTGCCTGTTCTCTCCCTCCCTGTGGAGTTCTTGTAGTCTTGAAAAAATTTTTGATTTTACCAGTAATCAGAAATGCAGATTAACTCAGATAACTTTAAATAATTGACTAAGATTAAAAAGCTTTGTTACAGTTCTGTTGATGGATACTGTGTACATCCATTAATGTAGTGGGGATACAAATTGGTAAAACCTTTCTTGAAAGTACCTTTCTGAGAAGTTTTGCGATATGTATAAAGAATCTTAAAGAAGTTTATAATAAAGATTCTAAACTCTGTTAGACCCAACCCCCTTTTTGTAGTATGTTTTGTAATACTTGTTTTACTATACTGAAAAGAAATTTATAGGTAACATAATCTACTTACACACATAAGAAAAATATGCTTTAACGATAATATAAAGGAAGTTCATTTGTGATAAAAAATAGCGTGATATTTACATGCTAAAAAATATGTAAACCCTCAGATAAAACTGTAGTAGACGGTAGTCAGATGCTTGTATCTGTAATTAGATCACTTGTGAATGCATTGACTACAAGTAAAGACTGACACATGGATGTTGTGTTGGTAACTTAAATTCCATGAGAAGTACATGCAGCTGCTATTTTTGATTCTACATCATGGCTCACAAAATAACAAACCAAATGAAAAATGCTTACTCTGGTTGCATGGCTTTTCATTCACAAACAGAACAAAAAGTCACTGAACACTTCTCTCTCAGGAGCTGTGATAGATACTCCAGGGGTTTTGGCCTTCATAAAGCAAAATGTCTACTAATGTACACACGAGGTAATAATTGCTCTGTCATGTTCTATGCCATTGATATTATGCAGTGCCTAGTGTGTAGTTTGATGAAGGAATTTTCTTTTTTTTGTTTTGAATTTTATTTTTTTATACAGCAGGCTCTTATTAGTTATCCATTTTATACATATTAGTATATATATGTCAATCCCAATCTCCCAGTTCATCCCACCACACCCGGCCCCGCCACTTCCCCCCTTGGTGTCCATACGTTTCTTCTCTACATCTGTGTTGCTATTTCTGCCCTGCAAACCGGTTCATCTGTACCATTTTTCTAGGTTCCACATACATGCGTTAATACACGATATTTGTTTTTTTCTTTCTGACTTACTTCACTCTGTATGACAGTCTCTAGATCCACCCACGTCTCTACAAATGACCCAATTTCGTTCCTTTTTATGGCTCAGTAATATTCCATTGCATATATGTACCACATCTTCTTTTACCATTCATCTGTCAGTGGGCATTTAGGTCGCTTCCATGACCTGCCTATTGTAAATAGTGCCGCATTGAATGTTGGGGTGCATGTGTCTTTTTGAATTATGGTTTTTCTCTGGGTATGTGCCCAGTAGTGGGATTGCTGGGTCATATGGTAATTCTATTTTTAGTTTTTTAAGGAACCTCCATACTGTTCTCCACAGTGGCTGTATCCATTTACATTCCTACAAACAGTGCAGGAGGGTTCCCTTTTCTCCACACCCTTTCCAGCATTTGTTGTTTGTAGATTTTCTGATGATGCCCATTCTAACTGGGGTGAGGTGATACCTCATTGTAGTTTTGATTTGCATTTCCTAATAGTGATGTTGAGCAGCTTTTCATGTGCTTCTTGGCCATCTGTGTGTCTTCTTTGGAGAAATGTCTGTTTATGTCTTCTGCCCATTTTTTGATTGGTTTTTTTTTTTTTAATACTGAGCTGTATGAGCTGTTTATATATTTTGGAGATTAATCATTTATCTGTTGATTTGTTTGCAAATATTTTCTCCCATTTGGCGGGTTGTCTTTTCGTTTTGTTTGTACTTTGCTTTGCAAAGGCTTTTAAGTTTCATTAGGTCCCATTTGTTTATTTTTGTTTTTATTTCCATTACTCTAGTAGGTGGATCAAAAAAGATCTTGCTGTGATTTATGTCAAAGAGTGTTCTTCCTATGTTTTCCTCTAAGAGTTTTATAGTGTCTGGTCTTACATTTAGGTCTCGAACCCCTTTGTGTTTTTTTTTTTTTTTTGCGGTATGAGGGCCTCTCACTGCTTTGGCCTCTCCCGTTGTGGAGCACAGGCTCCAGACGCACAGGCTCAGTGGCTATGGCTCATGGGCCCAGCCGCTCCGCGGCATGTGGGATCCTCCTGGACCGGGGCACAAACCTGTGTCCCCTGCATCGGCAGGCAGACTCTCAACCACTGCGCCACCAGGGAAGCCACTGAACCCATTTTGAGTTTATTTTTGTGTGTGGTGTTAGGGAGTTTTCTAATTTCATTCTTTTACATGTAGCTGTCCAGTTTTCCCAGCACACTTATTGAAGAGACTGTCTTTCTCCATTGTATATCCTTGCCTCTTTTGTCATAGATAAGTTAACTATAAGTGCGTGGGTTTATCTCTGGGCTTTCTGTCCTGTTCCATTGATCTATATGTCTGTTTTTGTGCCGGAACCATATTGTCTTGATTACTGTAGCTTTGTAGTATAGTGTGAAGTCAGGGAGTCTGATTCCTCCAACTTTTGTTTTTTTCCCTCAAGACTGTTTAGGCTATTTGGGGTCTTTTGTGTCTCCATAAAAATTTTAAGATTTTTTGTTCTAGTTCTGTAAAAAATGCCATTGGTAATTTGATAGGGATTGCATTGAATCTGTAGATTGCTTTGGTAGTGTAGTCATTTTCACAATATTGATTCTTCTAATCCAAGAACATGGTATATCTCTCCATCTGTTGGTGTCATCTTTAATTTCTTTCATCAGTGTCTTATAGTTTTCTGCATACAGGTCTTTTGTCTTCCTAGGTAGATTTATCCTAGGTATTTCATTCTTTTTGTTGCAGTGGTAAATGGGAGTGTTTCCTTAATTTCTCTTTCAGATTTTTCATCATTAGTGTATAGGAATGCAAGAAATTTCTGTGCATTAATTTTGTATCCTGCAATTTTTTCCAAATTCATTGATTAGCTCTAGTAGTTTTCTGGTGGCATCTTTAGGATTCTCTGTGTATAGTATCATGTTATCTGCAGACAGTGCTGTTTTACTTCTTCTTTTCCAATTTGTATTCCTTTTAATTCTTTTTCTTCTCTGATTGCCGTGGCTAGGACTTCCAAAACTATGTTGAATAATAGTGGTGAGAGTGGACATCCTTGTCTCGTTCTTGATCTTAGAGGAAATGCTTTCAGTTTTTCACCATTGAGAATGAAGTTTGCTGTGAGTTTGTCATATATGGCCTTTATTATGTTGAGGTAGGTTCCCTCTATGCCCACTCTCCGGAGAGTTTTTATCATAAATGGGTGTTGAATTTTGTCAGAAGCGTTTTCTGCATCTTTTTCTGAGATGATCATATGGTTTTTATTCTTCAATTTGTTAATATGGTGTATCACATTGATTGATTTGTGTATATTGAAGAATCCTTGCATCCCTGGGATAAATCCCACTTGATCATGGTGTATGATCCTTTTAATGTGTTGTTGGATTCTGTTTGCTGGCATTTTGTTGAGGAGTTTTGCATCTATATTCATCAGTGATATTGGTCTGTAATTTTCTTTTTTTGTAGTATCTCTGTGGTTTTGGTATCAGGGTGATGGTGGCCTCATAGAATGAGTTTGGGAGTATTCCTTCCTCTGCTCTATTTTGGAAGAGTTTGAGAAGGATGGGTGTTAGCTCTTCTTTAAATGTTTGATAGAATTCACTTGTGAAGCCATCTGGTCCTGGACTTCTGTTTGTTGGAAGATTTTTAATCACAGTTTCAATTTCATTACTTTTGATTGGTCTGTTCTTATTTTCTCTTTCTTTCTGGTTCAGTCTTGGAAGGTTATACCTTTCTAAGAATTTGTCCATTTCTTCCAGGCTGTCCATTTTATTGGTATAGAGTTGCTTATAGTAGTCCCTTATGATGCTTTATATTTCTGCAGTGTCTGTTGTAATTTCTCCTTTTTCATTTCTCATTTTATTGATTTAAGTCCTCTCCCTCTTTTTTTTTTAAATTTTATTTATTTATTTATTTATTTATTTATTTATTTATTTATTTATTTATTTATTTATGGCTGCATTGTGTCTCTGTTGCTGCGCACGGGCTTTCTCTAGTTGTGGTGAGCAAGGGCTACTCTTCGTTGCGGTACGTGGGCTTCTCATTGTGGTGGCTTCTCTTTGTTGTGGAGCACCGGCTCTAGGCACGTGGGCTTCAGCTGTTGTGGCACTTGCACTCAGTAGTTGTGGCTTGCCAGCTCTAGAGCGCAGGTTCAGTAGCTGTGGTGCACAGGCTTAGCTGCTGTGCAACATGTGGGATCTTTCCGGACCATGGCTTGAACCCATGTCCCCTGCATTGGCAGGCAGATTCTTAACCACTGCGCCACCAGGGAAGCCCTCCTTCTTTTTCTTGATGAGTCTGGCTAAATGTTTATCAATTTTGTTTGTCTTCTCCAAGAACCAGCTATTAGTTTTATTGATCTTTGCTATTGTTTTCTTTGTTTCTATTTCATTTATTTCTGTTCCGATCTTTATGATTTCTTTCCATCTGCTAACTCTGTGTTTTGTTTGTTCTTCTTTCTCTCGTTCCTTTAGGTGTAAGGTTAGATTGTTTATTTGAAATTTTTCTTATTTCTTGAGGTAGGCTTGTATTGCTATAAACTTCCCTCTTAGAACTGCTTTTGCTGCATCCCATAGGTTTTGGATTGTGTTTTCATTGTCATTTGTCCCTAGATATTTTTTGATGTCCTCTTTGATTTCTTCAGTGATCTCTTGGTTATTTAGTAACGTATTGTTTATCCTCCATGTGTCTGTGTTTTTTACATTTTTTTCCCTGTAATTGATTTCTAATCTCATAGCATTGTGGTCAGACAAGATGCTTGATATGATTTCAATTTTCTTAAATTTACTGAGGCTTGATTTGTGACCCAAGATGTGATTTATCCTGGAGAATGTTCTGTGTGCACTTGTGGAAAAAGTGTAATCTGCTGTTTTTGGATGGAATGTTGTATAATATCAATTAAATCTATCTGGTCTGTTGTGTCATTTAAAGCTGTGTTTCCATATTAATTTTCTGTTTGGATGATCTGTCCATTGGTGTAAGTGAGCTGTTAAAGTCCCCCACTGTTATTGTGTCACTGTCGATTTCCTCTTTTATAGCTGTTAGCAGCTGCCTTATGTATTGAGGTGCTCCTATGTTGGGTGCATATATATTTATAATTGTTACATCTTCTTCTTGGATTGATCCCTTGATCATTATGTAGTGTCCTTCTTTGTTTCTTGTAACATTCTTTATTTTAAAGTCTATTTTATATGATATGAGTATTGCTACTCCAGCTTTCTTTTGAAGATATTTTCTCGGGTCCTTTCTCTTTCTCTTCTCCTTCTGGGACCTGTTTAATGTGAATGTTGGTGCATTTAATGTTGTCCGAGAGTTCTCTAAGCTGTCTTCATTTCTTTTCATTCTTTTTTCTTTATTCTGTTCCGTGGCAGTGATTTCCCCCATTCTGTCTTCCAGGTCACTTCTCTGTTCTTCTGCCTCACTTATTCTGCTATTGATTCCTTCTGGTATATTTTTCATTTCAGTTATTGTATTGTTCAACTCTGTTTTTCTTTAATTCTTCTAGGTCTTTGTTAAACATTTCTTTCATCTTCTTGATCTTTGCCTCCATTCTTTTTCTGAGGTCCTGGATCATCTTCACTATCATTATTCTGATTTCTTTTTCTGGAAGGTTTCCTATCTCTACTTCATTTAGATGTTTTTCAGGGGTTTTATCTTGTTCCTTTATCTGGTACATAGCCCTCTGCCTTTTCATCTTGTCTATCTTTCTGTGAATGTGGTTTTTGTTCCACAGGCTGTTAGGACTGTAGTTCTTCTTGCTTCTGCTCTCTCCCCTCTTGGTGAAGGAATTTTGCAGTAGGTCATTCTGCTTTCTCTCTGAGTATTGTCATTAACGTTATCATTGGAACCTTTTTTTTTTTTTTTTTTTTTTTTGCAGTTGTGAAATTGTGTTAGTCTTGTTATAAGGAATGTAAATTTAAATTTTGCCTCTCTGATTTTGGTCTCTTTGAATTAGTTTTGAGCCACTGATCCTAAGGTGAATGATACAACATGATACTAACAATAAATAATTAACAAAAGTAAATGCTGTAGCAGAAGTGAAGTAAAAATATATTTGCTAAGATTTGGAAGCATCCCGTTAACTGTTACCCAGGGGAAATTGAACAGCACAGCTCTGCTAGCATAGAGTTGTGTTGTGGGATTTTTGTATAAAATTTTATTAATTTTGGGAAATGCATGTGAGCAAACACCTGTAGATCACTAGAGACCACCTTTTAAGAATTACTGTTTTAATTTCTTTCACATCAAGCAAACAAGACTGATGATTTATGCTGTGAATAGGAGGCATGGCTGTTCCTTTTGTTGGAAAGAAACTGGTCTCACTGTAAATTAATATGTCATCAATTATTGAGATTTTGTGTTTTGTTGTTGTTGTTTGTTTTTGTTTTTTGCCACACGGCATGCGGGGTTTTAGTTCCCCAAGCAGGTATCAAACCCACGTCCCCTGCAGTGGAAGTGCAGCGTCTTGACCACTGGACCGCCAGGGAAGTTCCTTGAGTGCTTTTTTATGTGAAGTGCTATGCAAAGTTCTTTTCTGTGTGTGCTGTTTTATTTAATCCTTTAGCTTTGCAGGGTGGAAAGTTCTTATTCATAAATTAGTTATCTAAGGTTATGAAATCTGAGCTATACAAAAAATATGTTGGTGAAACAGTATTACAAAAATGACTACTTAGTATTTCATTAATAAATCTTTGTGGATCTGGATATTAATGAACTTTATACTAGATTAAAGAGAATGACAGAATGACGGGTTCGGTGACTTAAGATTAGACTTCATTTTAAATATTCAAAATAGAAAATGTAACATTTACATACTAGATAATTTTATGAAATGATTCCTTTATTGAATTTGAAGTTTATACTTTGGAGCTTTGTCTTTTAAGATCTTAGGATAGTAATCTGGTTTTTGGAGGGGAATTTAGTAATATTATATATTTCATTTAAATTTGTACGATTTTGAAATTTAAAAAAAATTTTTTATTTTTGCCATGCCATGTGGCTTGTGGGATCTTTGTTCCCCAGCCAGTGATCGAACCCGGGCCCCCTGCAGTGGAAGTTTGGTGTCCTAACCACTGGACTGACAGGGAATTCCCTGTACTATTTCAGTTTTAGATATATACTTACCTCTTCAGGATATTTACTGTGATTACCAGCTGTTTGTGCATTATAGGTTGCTTGTTGGGAAAAGTTTTAAAAGAGAGGAATTGCTTAAGCGATACAGGAGTTAGTCTTGTCAGTGTCTAGGTTAGACACAGAAGCTGTCTTGGTATATTGTGTTGTGGTTTTAAAAAATTGCTTTGCATTCATAGAGATTGAAATAAATCTGGCTCATAAGAAATATACTTGTTTTACAGAGGCCTGTTAAGTATTTATAAATGTATTCTGTTTATATTAACGTTAACTACTAAGAATGAAAATCTGACTTTGGAAATACTGATGAACACCGACATATTAAAAATAGCTAGCCTAGCTCTAACCTGAGTTCTTCCTTTGGACTATTCTAAGTGTCTTGAATAATAGAACTTTTAAAAAATGTATGTAATCTGTATGCTCTCATTAATGAAACATTGAAAAAACATATTTATTTATAGTTACTTTTTTTTGTTGTTGTTGTACGCGGGCCTCTCACTGCTGTGGCCTCTCCCATTGTGAAGCACAGGCTCAGCGGCCATGGCTCACAGGCCCAGCTGCTCTGCGTCATGTGGCATCCTCCCGGACCGGGGCACGAACCCGTGTCACCTGCATCGGCAGGTGGGCCCTCAACCACTGCGCCACCAGGGAAGCCCCTATAGTTACTTTTGAACTATATTAGTATATTTCCTTCCATCTTTAATTTCTTTCTTTCTTTTGTTCTTTCAGTTTTGTTGAGATATAATTGACATCCAGCACTCTATAAGTCATACAGCATAATGATTTGACTTACATACATCATGGAATGATTACCACAGTAGATTTAATGAAAATTTGTTATCTCATACTGACACAATATTAAAGAAATAGAAAAAATACACATTTTTTTCCTTATGAGAACTCTTAGGATTTATTCTCTTAACAACTTTCATATATAATGTATAGTAGTGTTAGTTATTTTCATCATGTGTACATTACATCTCTGGTACTTATTCATCTTATAACTGGGAGGTTATACTTTTGACTAACTTCATCTAATTCCCCCTCCCTCCCTTTCCCCCTCCCAGCCTCTGGTTTTCCAGCCTAAATTTCCGTGCATTAGATTGTACGTATGATTTTTTTCCTCTTTACGGTTAACAGAATTCTAATCATACTTTTTGTACTGCTTTACATTTTACTCTATCCATATCATCTATAAACATGTCCATAGTATTGTACACATATGACAGACTTCAGTATAAATAGCTGCTTAATATACCATCAGATGGGCATATCATTTTTTGTTTAACTATTTCTTGATATTTGGACCGTTAGGTTATTTGCAAGTTTGTCACGTTTGTATGTTTTTGCTTTGTGTATGAAAATTTTCCTGAATTCAAGTTTTTAAATAGGTAAATTACTGGGTTAGTAGGTTTAAAAAGTTTTCAAGGCTCAGTGCATATTTGCAAATATTTTCTAAAGGCTATTTAGAGTGCCTCTTCCTCCTCCTTCTCCCCCTCCTCCCCTCCTCCTCCCCTCCCCCTCCCCCTCTTTT
>NW_006791360.1:761796-801656 GCF_000442215.2 Lipotes vexillifer | reverse complement strand
TTTTTTTTTTTTTCTTGCATTATGCGGGCCACTCACTGTTGTGGCCTCTCCCATTTGCGGAGCACAGTCTCCGGACGCGCAGGCTCAGCGGCCATGGCTCACGGGCCCAGCCGCTCCGCGGCACGCGGGATCCTCCCGAAACGGGGCACGAACCCGCGTCCCCTGCATCGGCAGGCGGACCCTCAAGCACTGCGCCACCAGGGAAGCCCGCCCATTTTCTATTTTAAGAGGATAAATTTGAATGTTATTTTAATATAAATGATAAGGTATACAGTACTGTTTTAGCAGTTATTCTCTAATAATTTGTAGAATTACTTTAGAGAGACCTTTTACATGGGATTACAGTGATTAAGATAAAATAACCATCTTTAACAAATGGAGTTCTATATTTTTCAGTTTTTCAGTGTTCAGTATAATGCATACTTCATTGTAAACAAATCAGCAAACAAGGCTGATTTCTTGTCTTTGAACAGTAGAAGTGGGGGGAGGGGAAGGACAGAAACCCAGATAAATCAAAATCCCATCACTTAAATTGTCTGTGATTGAAACCTGAAGGTTGAGATAATAAATGTGTTCATGATAAGTGCACTGCCCCTTCCAGTTCTTTTATGAATATTAACCTGTCTTCTAGCTATATCTTATAATAGTAAATAAATAAATACTAGGTAAATACTATTGCATTTAATATTTTTAAAATATTCACTTTCAATCTCTCTTAAATTTTTTTCCCATGATTTTCCAAAGAAGTTTTTGTGTGAACTACTTTTTCATCTGTCTAACAAATTTATGTTGGTTTCTACTTATCACTTGATTGAAAGAAGTAAAATCCTGTAGTTCTGCTGGCACATTGCTAGGGAAGTTGAGAATATCTAAACCCTTTCCTCTCTTTCTGCTAGTGAACAATTGACAGGATATGGGTTTGTAATTACAGTCCAAGTGTTTAGTTGAGCTAATTGTCACTACTGAAGTTCCTGTGCCCTCTGATAGCTTCCTTGAAAAGTTGTTTTCATAAGTAGTTTCATGCTTGTCCTCAGCCTTTGATCATTTGCTTAATGCTCAAACAAAAGAGTGATACCAGACTGAGGTACCATCTTGTGCTTGCTAGGTTAACCCTGTGCTAGAGTCACCCTGTGAAGGATTGTTGTGCTAAGGCAACCCTGTGAAGAACATTTCCTTTAAAAGAAGGAAAAAAAAAAAAAGGGAAAGAAAAAATAATTATAGAGTATGTTAATTGCTTGGAAAAAAATCTTACTTCTGTCCTGGCTCTGTTTTTGTGTTACCTGGGTAATTTACTTGATTTATCTGGGCCTTAGTTTCCTTATCTTTAAAATAGGAAGGGTCTGTCACTCCTAAGGTACCTTCCAACCTGAAACTCTGAGTTACTTCTCAGGCTGGACTCTTGTGTGTGATGCTCCTATAAAATAAGGGTGACTAAGGGAAATAGGAACCAGAACTAGAATATTATTTATTTTCAATTATGTAGCAGTAATTTCATTTTCTTCAGAATATCTTTATAAAAGATTTATCTATTACCACGTGGTTTGTTACCTTATTCGTTTAGCAACAGTGTCAGTTTCATATCAGATAAAGGACATACTATTTTTAATTACAGCACAGCACATTTTTTGACTATGCCCCCTCTCTCAATACTTACCTTAAAAGTTATGTGTATAGGGGTGGGATAGGGAGGATGGGAGCAAGGCTCAGGAGGGAGGCTCAAGAGGGAAGAGATATGGGAACATATGGCTGATTCATTTTGGTGTACAACAGAAACTAACAGTATTGTGAGGCAATTATACTCCAATAAAGATCTATTAAAAAAATATTGTACAGTACAGAGAAATATAGTCATTATTTTATAATAACTTCAAATGGAGTGTAATTGAGTATAATATATAAAAACATTGAATCACTGTGTTGCACACCTGAAACATTATATTGTAAATAAACTATACATCAATTAAAAAATAAAATTAAAGGTTAAAAAACGTATATGTATACATATAGCTGATTCACTTTGCTGTACAGTAGAAACTAACACAACATTGTAAAGCAGCTATACTCCGATAAAAATTTTTTGTAAAAAGTGTTATGCAAGAAGCTCTTAAGTGCTACAAGTTACCCTGTAGTTTTTTGTTTTGTTTTGTTTTTTAAAGGAATTTCAAAATTAAGTAATTTTTGCCTGAGTTAGGTCTTCGTTGCTGCATGCGGGCTTTCTCTAGTTGCGGCGAGTGGGTGCTACTCTTTGTTGCGGTGCACAGGCTTCTCATTGCAGTGGCTTCTCTTGTTGCGGAGCACGTGCTCTAGGCACGCAGACTTCAGTAGTTGTGGCGCACGGGCTTAGTTGCTCCACGGCATGTGGGATCTTCCCAGAGCAGGGCTTGAACCCATGTCCCCTGCATTGGCAGGCGGATTCTTAACCACTGTGCCACTAGTGAAGCCCTGTTTTGTTTTGTTTTTTTTAAAACTATGGACTTCATTTAATAATAGTACATTGGTTCATCAGTTGTATCAAATGTGTTGCACTAATATGAGGTAATAATAGGGGAAGCTGTGGGGGAGACTTTCTGCTCAATTTTTCCATAAACCTAAAACTGCTCTAAAAACAATTCTATGAATTATTTTTTAAAAACTGTAAATCATCAAGACATAGAGGAATGAGGCATCTCTTAACTTGGGGGGCCATTTTTTCTTTCTAAAATGTTAGAACTGGTGCACCTCTTTTTCTTTACTGGTTAGAAAGGAACTAGGAGGAATTGAGAAGAGAACCATTATTCTCCTGTATCAGACAGAAATAAAAGTGAATTGTAGCCATCAGTTCCTTTATGCACACTCCAAGCTGGGAGATACAGGAGAAAAAAGATCCTTCTTTAACTTTTCTGCCAGGTAATAGATGGCTTATGTTCTTTTTTAAAATTTTTTAAATTAATTTTTATTGGAGTATGGTTGCTTTACACTGTTGTGTTAGCCTCCACTTCATAACAAAATGAATCAGCCATACACTCCCCTGTAGTTTTAGTTAAACTACCCCATCAATATGTTTAGTAAGGGTCTTGAAAACTAAGAGCCAATTATACTGGCCTTACATTCCTCTGATTGGTTAGGGGGCTAAAGTTTTCTTGACTTAGAGCTTCTTTTACCCTTCAAGAATTAGCCAAAGATAACATAGCCAAATACAGGAAACACTATTGATTGTCAAGTAGAAATGTATGGGAAATTATGTTCATTATTGTTTTAAATATAGAGTACAGTTAGGTCTAGTTGAATTGTGGAGACCCCATTAATCCTTTGAGAAATAGTAGGAATTGTCCTAGAGCAGGGGTTCTAAAACTGGACAGTGTGAAATCCCCCCTATAAGATGCTTTTGAAATTTGTCGGGGGTGATATTGTTGTACCTGTTGCTGATACAGTGACTGGGGGAGGTGCTACTATTATGTAATGGTTAAAAGTCTTAGTATTATCTGAGCCTAGATCTGAACTTTATTTATTTACATAAAAATATAATACACAGCATTTTTTACATGATTTTTTTTTTTTTTTTTTTTTTGCGGTACGCGGGCCTCTCACTGTTGTGGCCTTTAACGTTGCGGAGCACAGGCTCTGGGCGTGCAGGCTCAGCGTCCACGGCTCATGGGCACAGCCGCTCCATGGCATGTGGGATCTTCCCGGACTGGGGCACGAACCCGCGTCCCCTGCATCGGCAGGTGGACTCTCAACCACTGTGCCACCAGGGAAGCCCTACATGATTTTAATACATTAATTTTGGAAGATATAAACTTGGAAGATAAAGATTTGTAAAATCAATGGCACCCGTGGCTTTTATGACATTTGATCAGTCTGAATTTGTAGTTGTCACATCCATGGTGATTTTATGTATAGATTCAAATCTCTGACTACTTCATTGTGTAGGGGTATGGTTATGTCCAAGTATTCACATACTGAAATATACAGTCTTATTTTCTTTTATTTTCCCTTTATATTATAATTAGGACATTATATGAGTATATTTTGAAATTGGCTATATATGTATGTAAATTATATGAATAATTTCATTTCAGATTTTTAAAGTATTTGTAAAATACTTATTTAGAAAGAATATTGAATATGAAGATTGATAAACCAGTCTCTTAGGTAGTATTTAACTTAAAGTACTTTGAAAACCTTTAGAAGTGGTCTAATAAAGTGCTTTTATTAAAGTGACACACAAGTACGGCCTATATGTTAGGCTGTAATTACATGGTATATGTCTATCTGTAGTGTTTATAAAGTCTGACAACCATTCTAACTCAGTCATTAGTAACTTATTAATATGGTAATATCAAGGTAGAAATTTATGTACCTGGACGTAACCTTTCATTACAGTTCACTTTCAGTATCTACAGAGGTTTGGTTCCAGGAGCCCTCACAGATACAAAAATCTGCCAATGCTCGAGTCCCTCATATAAAATGGTGTAGTATAATGAATAAATACAGTCATTATACTGTATCTGTGAAATTTTGATACGTGGTTGGTTGAATCTGCAGATGTGAAAGCCATGGATACAGAGGGCCTACCGTATTCCCTTTGATAATTCACTCCTTTTTGAGAAAAACATTTCTAGTTCTCATTTTTTTTTTTTTGCGGTACTCGGGCCTCTCACTGTTGTGGCCTCTCTGGTTGCGGAGCACAGGCTCCGGACGCGCAGGCTCAGCGGCCATGGCTCACAGGCCCAGCCGCTCCGCAGCATGTGGGATTTTCCCGGACCGGGGCATGAACCCGTGTTCCCTGCATTGGCAAGCGGACTCCCAACCACTGCGCCACCAGGGAAGCCCTCTAGGTCTCATTTAAACACAGTATTGCTTTCCAAGCATCGTCAGTATTTTGATGAATCATTAGAATCTTTCTGATGATTTTATGTCAAAAAGTTGATGTTTTCAATATGAGAATTTTGTCCTTGAAATAGAAGATAGAGGGATAAACAGCAAGGTCCTACTATACAGCACAGGGAACTATATTCAATATCCTATGATAAACCGTAAAGGAAAAGAGTATGAAAAAGAATGTACTTGTATGTGTAACTGAATCACTTTGCTGTACAGTAGAAGTTTACACAACATTGTAAATCAACTATACTTCAATAAAATAACTTTAAAAAAAGTCAAGGATAGGGGAATTGATTTTGGAGATTGGTGTGATGTTGCTTTAGTAAGCAAAGAGCATGGTTAACTGTAAAACTAAAGGATTAAACTTTACGATGCATTTTGAGATGGCAGGAGAGAAATACTTGACCCTTGCAATTTACTGTGCCAGTTCGTAATGCTATTTATTTATTTATTTTTAGCGGTGTCGGGTCTTTGTTGCGGCCCACAGGTGTCTCTAGTTGTGGCACATGGGCTCCAGAGCACCTGGGCTCTGTAGTTGTGGCACGTGGGCTCCAGAGTGCATAGGCTCTGTAGTTGTGGCACGTGGGATCTTTGTTCCCTGACCAGGGATTGAACCCACATCCCCTGCATTGGAAGGCGGATTCTTAACCACTGGACCACTTGGAAAGTCCCTAAATCACATTTTAAAGGGGGACTTCCCTGGCAGTCCAGTGGTTAACACTCTGTGCTTCCACAGCAGGGGGCATGGGTTCGATTCCTGGTCAGGAACTAAGATCCCTCACGCCGCGCAGCGTGGCCAAAGGAACAACAACAACAACAACAAAATCACTTTTTTTTTTTTTTTGCGGTACGCGGACTTCTCACTGTTGTGGCCTCTCCTGTTGCGGACCACAGGCTCCAGATGCACAGGCTCAGCGGCCATGGCTCATGGGCCCAGCTGCTCCGTGGCGTGTGGGATCTTCCTGGACTGGGGCACGAACCTGCGTCCCCTTCATCGGCAGGCGGACTCTCAACCACTGTGCCACCAGGGAAACCCAAAAAATCACTTTTTTAATGATCCAATGTAATTGTTCTAGTGATTTGCGTAGAATTCGAATTCATTCATTCTGACAGAAGTAAATATTTATTGAGCCAGAAATAGTAGGAGGTTGGGAAGCTCTCACTAAGCAACAAGCTTCAATATAGTGTGCTCCTGCTTTGACATAGATATGCCCTGGTGCTTGGGTGCACAGAGGAGTATTAGGGGTGGATTCCAAGAGTCTAGAAGACTAAGAGTTGGTCAGGACATATGTAGCTGAGGACAACCTAGGGAGAGGGGTGATAGGTTAAAGGTAGGGGGCAGGAGAGAGTATGGGAAATGCTGGCAAGTATCAGCAGTTCAGCAAGGCTGGATTAAGGATAGTATGTGTGGGAGTGTTGAATGACATATCTAGAAAGTAAGAAAGGTAGGGGCCCATTAATTCATTCTTGTAATTCATTTTAGGTGTGACTACTTCATAAAGAAATTCTTAAATCTGCCATAGTGGTTTTGCCTCTGATACCCAAGAAGTTTAGAATTTGAATCTGGGGAGTTGATGCTGTTGGGTAGTGAGGTGCAATATGTCTCCTTGAAAAGGCTGCTGCTCTGGGCTCCAGAGTCTCAGGAAGTCTCATCATTTCCAGTTGTCTGGTAAGGGTGAGGTCTCAGAGTTTTTGTTTTTATAGTTTCGTGCTCCTGTATTACTATGGATATTCATCAGGTGATTTGGCTTCACTTGTGAGAATCTTGCCAAAAATCTATGCTGAAGAAACCAGGGGAGTATACAGGTTTATCTTGATTGTAATTCTGTGACAGTTGGCTGATGTTTCATAAACTCATCTCAGTTTTAAATGCTAACTTTAGTTTGTCCTGTCAGCTTTTGTTGACAACTCCTAACTCATATGTAGTACTTGGTGTTCAGGAGATGGCTTTTCCCTGTTTGTCTTTGCATGGTGGTATTTGAAGGTAAGCAAAGCATGGTCTTTAAAATTAGGTGTAGCATGTTTTCGTTCCTCAAATATTTCTTGAATGCCTAATACTTGGAAAGTTGAGAAGCTCCTCCACCGAAGACAGTCTCTAGAGGCTGTTCTGCAGTGATTTGCCTAAAGCGTTTCTAAGATCAGCGACAGTTAATGACGTCTGTAGTAACTTTGTGTAATCTTGTTCTTGTCTGTGAAAGTTTATCAGTTTAGAATTTCTACGTATAAACGTATGATTTCTCTGTACGCTGTGGTGAGAGACAGTATTTTAAGAAGCATGGCACAAGACCTCAAGGAACTTACAGTCAACGTAATGTGGTTTATTATGGTTAAATGTCTCAGACTCTTTTTATGGTGCTTTAGTAGTCATTATGTAGAGTGTGGTGTTGGGCTCACCCTCTAGAGTTAGACCCAACTTCAAATCCTAGGACTGCTGCTTTCTATCCATGAGATCTCAGATTTTCTAAGTCTCAGGTGCTTCTTGAGGAGTAGTAGTATTACCACAGGGTAGTAGTAAGGATAAAATGTAGTAACATATGTAAGACTTTAGTAGAATGCTGACACATAGTAAGTACTTACCTTTAGGTGTTATGAATTCTATTATCCTGTGAGTTTTTTTTTTTTTTTCCTTTTCTTTAATTGTTGGAGTAGGGATAATACTGTTTGGTCTTAAGTTCATTAAACAATTACAAATGGCTACTATCTGCTAATCACTTTTGGGGAAACAAAAGTAGTTGAATATATGTGGCTCATAGCTCAAAAGAGCTAACAGTTTTTGAATTAAAAAAATTAATAAATAGCAACAAACATGGGGCTTATTATATTCCAGGCATTCTTTACTCAGTGTTAATAAGTATGCTATGAGGTAGTTACTGTTGTTTTCACCATTTCACAGATAAAGGAATTTAAGTAGGAAGAAGACAAGTGATTTGCCCAAGATCTCTCTGCTAGCGAGTGATGGAGCCAGGTTTTACAACTAAGCTGTTAGACTCTGAGAACACAATATTTAATCGTTCTGTCCTGCCTCCAGAAACAAGGCTTGCACATCTGAAAGATTCAGGACCTTTATGGCAGTGTCAGTGCGGTGGATCTAGGCTATGGGGTGTAAGACTTAGGAGGGAGGAATCAGTAACGGCCAGGATGTTCAGTAAAGGGAGAAAGCTGTCATTTAGCAGAACTTGCAATGTGTCAGGCTCTCACATATTGGCTCCTTCATTTGTCACAGTGTTCCCAGGAGGAGCATTTTATTATGAATCCCTTTTTTAGTTAATGGAGGCTCAGGAAGTTTAAGTGACTTACCAAAATTCACATAGCTGGTAAATGGTATAGATGGGATTTTTTTTTTTATCTTTTATTTTTAAAATTAATTTATTTTATTAATTTATTTTTGGCTGCGTTGGATCTTCGTTGCAGTGCGCGGGCTTCTCATTGCAGTGGCTTCTCTTGTTGCAGAGCATGGGCTCTAGGCGCGCTTCAGTAGTTTTGGCACACGGACTTCAGTAGTTGTGGCTCGCGGGCTCAGTAGTTGTGGCTCACAGGCTCTAGAGCGGAGGCTCAGTAGTTGTGGTGCGTGGGCTTACTTGCTCCATGGCATGTGGGATCTTCCCGGACCAGGGCTCAAACCTGTGTCCCCTGTATTGGCAGGCATATTAACCGCTGCGCCACCAGGGACGTCCTTAGATGGGATTTAACAAAATCTTATTTACGAAAATAGCAAACATATGCAAAAGCAGAGGAGTAATACGGTGTACTCCTCATCACCCAGATTCAGTAAATACCAACATTTCGCCTCTCATTTAATCTATTTCTGTCACTTTTAAAAACAGTTTTATTGAGGGATAATTGACTTAAAGTAAACTGCACATATTTAAAGTGTATAATTTGATATATTTTGACATATGTACACACCCCTGAAACCATCATCACCATAATCAAGGTAAATAAACATATCCACCACTCCCAAGAGTTTCCTTGTGTCCCTTTGTAATCCCTCCTTCTTACCTTTTCCTGCTTCCCTGCCCTCTCCCACACAAGGCAACCACTGATCTGTCACTATAGACGAGTTTACATTTTCTAGACTTTTATATAAATGGAGTCATACAGTATGTACTCTTTTTGTCAGGCTTCTTTCACTCAGCATAATTATTTTGAGATTCATCCACATTGTTGAATGTGTCTGTAGTGGATTTTTGTTTGTTTTTGCTTTTTTGAGTGTGTAGTATTCTATTGTATGAGTGTACCACTTTTAAAAAAAAATTCATTCACTTGTTGATGGACATTCGAATTTTTCCCAATTTTTGGCTAGTATAAATAAAGCTGCTATGAACAGTTATATACAAGTTTTTACATGGATATATGCCTTCATTTCATTTGGGTATATATTTAGAAGTGGGATGACTTGATCATATGGTAGGTGTATGTTAAGAAACTGCCAAACTGTTTTCCAAAGTAGCTCTAGTGTTTAACATTCCCATCAGCAGTGTATGAGAGTTCCAGTTCCTCTTCTTCCTTGTCTACACTTGGTATGGTTGGTCTTTTTAATTTTAGCCATGTAAGAGGTGTGTAGTGGTGTCTTACTGTTGTTTTAATTTATATGACTAATGATATTGAGCCCTTTTATCATCCATCTATCTCCTTTGATAGCCTCTGTTCAAATCTTTTGCCAATTTAAAAAAACTGAGCTGTTTTTCTTTTTTTTTTAAACAAATTTAGGAATTCAGGATTTTCTTTTTTTTTTTTAATTTTTATTTATTTATTTATTTATTTTAGGCTGTGTTGCATCTTCATTGCTGCGTGTGGGCTTTTCTCTAGTTGCAGTGTGCGGGCTTCTCATTGCGGTGGCTTCTCTTGTGGAGCACGGGCTCTAGGCACGTGGGCTTTAGTAGTTGCGGCACGCAGGCTCAGTAGTTGTGGCGCACGGGCTTAGTTGCTCCACGGCATGTGGAATCTTCCTGGACCAGGGCTCGAACCCATGTCCCGTGCATTGGCAGGCCAACTCTTAACCACTGCGCCACCAGGGAAGCCCTGAGCTGTTTTCTTATTATTGTATGTTGAGAGTTCTTTATGTATGCTGGATACAAGTTCTGTATATGATTTGTAAGCATTTTCTCCTGTCTGTGGCTTGTCTTTTTATATTATGGACAGTGTCTTCCTTAAGAGCAGAAGTTTTTAGTTTTGGTGATGTTCATTTTATCAATTTTTTATTTTATGAATTGTGCTTATGGTGTCGTATCTAAGAATTCTTTGCCTAATCCAAGATCACAAGCTTTTCTCCTATGTTTTCTTCTAGAGGATTTACAGTTTTAGTGTTTACATTTAGGCCTACAATCCATTTTGAGTTTATAATTTTTGATGTGAGATATGGATTGAGCTTCATTTTCTTAGCATATGGATGTCTAGTAATTCCAGCACCATTTGTTGAAAAGACTGTTTTCTCATTGAATTACCTTTACATCTTTGTTGAAATCAGCTGCCCATTCACGTTTTAAAAAATGGAATAATTTAAAGCAAATGCCAAGCATAGTTTCATTTTATCCCTATATATACTTCATTATGTGTCTCTGACTGATAAAGACTGGTTTTTAGAAACATAACATTCCATTATTATACCTCACAAAATGAACAGTTCCCTTACAATTATCTGATATTTAATCCGTATTTAAATTTCCCAGGTTGTTTCAAATCAGTCTCCAAAGTTGACTAATAAAGGGTTTTTCTCTATCATTATTGTCTCACATTTGTATATATTTCATGTGTTTCAATCCATGGATGTCATTATTGTTTTTGATGCCCCAAAATGCTTCAGGTTGGTGCCTGTCTCTTTTTTTTTTTTTTTTTCCTTGCGTTATGCGGGCCTCTCACTGTTGTGGCCTCTCCCATTTGCGGAGCACAGGCTCCGGACGCGCAGGCTCAGCGGCCATGGCTCACGGGCCCAGCCGCTCCGCGGCATGTGGGATCTTCCCGAAACGGGGCACGAACCCGCGTCTCCTGCATCGGCAGGCGGACTCTCAAGCACTGCGCCACCAGGGAAGCCCTCTCTTTTGACACGATACTTGAATGTTTTGAATAAATGGGATTTGAACCTTGTTTTGTTTTTTTGTTTTTTTTTAACTTCAGTGCCCATGTTCTTCCCAGGATTATTGTTGTGCTTTCTTGAAGGAAGCCCTTAAGGAATAGATGAGACTTAAATGGCCCAGTTGAAGGGTGCATTTGTTGGAATAGTGGTTTGGTATGGGCAGTGTCAACATATCTGTGAACATAGGTCTAGCAGCAGGAGACAAAAAGCACTTGTGGCACAAGAGCCTGGATTGTGGAGTAATCAGAGAAGCAAAGGAAAACAGGCCAGAGTCATAGCATAAAGGGCCTTGCCAGCTGGTTTGGGGGATTTGGTCTTTTTAATACTTTGGTGGTGGGTCATGGGACTAAGTTCATGACATTTTGTTTCTCTCATGAGCTTGATAGAAAATTATTTTTGAAGGAAGGCCCTCTTGATTGCCATTTTTCATGGAGTTTGCCAAGAAAAATTTGGTTGAAGAAGCTGATATCAATTCTCTAAGTAAAGTCTGGAGAGAATCCCCTGTTGAGTGGTTGTTAACTGGATTTCTCAGGAGCCTGTACTCCTTAAACCTTTCATCTTTCACATAATAAGTCATATACTTATTATGTTGAATTTGAATCAGTATGGTATATGTACATAATTTATGTAGTGATAACCAAAAGTATTTTTAAGTTATGGTGGCTTACTCTTGCTTAACTTAATTGACCTCCTGTTACATTGTTGGCTATATTGAAATCCAAGGACTAATTATGGATTGGTGAGCTTTATCATGTTTTAGTATAAAATTTGGCTAATTAATTCACTAAGTTTTACTTATTGATTTCTAGAGCCCCATGGTTATGAGTGTGCTTCCGCTTCATAATGCCTCCTGCTATGGCAGACATCCTTGACATCTGGGCAGTGGATTCACAGATAGCATCTGATGGCTCCATACCTGTGGATTTCCTTTTGCCCACTGGGATTTATATCCAGTTGGAGGTACCTCGGGAAGCTACCATTTCATATATTAAACAGGTATGTTATCAGGCTGAATTTCTATAAACATAGCTTACTTACTATATCACTTAGGGGAAAATGTTCCTCCATTTTAGAATGTTATTAATGTAAATCATATGGTAAATTTGAGAGAAGTTTATATGTCATTATATTTTAAAGATTTTGATCCATACTGTGTCTTGGATCTTGTTTATTGGCTATATAAAACATTCTCATTCTCACTCCCACTCACTTTTAATTTAAAAAAAAATCCACGTGTGATACCTGAATGAAGACAAATTAGCTTATGTTAGCTAGTTTGAAAGGCTTGTTCAGGTTATCAAAAGGAATTTGACATTGTTCTAGGATGTTTTATTTTGAGGTAAGATCTTTGTATGAATTGTCTTTGAGCTTATCACCTTTTTTTTTCTCAAGTGATTTTTCGTTGGTTGTCTCTTCTCTCCTTTTCCTTCCCTTTCTAATCCCCATTTTCTGTCCCCATCCCCACTATTTTTCATGGTCACTCTGGGGGAAAAAAAGGTTTTCTGCTGTTCAGTAGATTTTTTTCCCCCAGTAACGAATGCTATGTCCTCATTTGAAAGCAAATTCTTTCACATAACAAGGCTTGCATGTTTTGTTGGATGATTTTTTTCAAGCGAATTGGTGAGTACTATTGATTTGTGAAGATTATGACTTGTAAGTAAAATTATTTTCCTAAACTTTCTCTTTAATGTTTTTCAAATAGCTGAACCCAATATGGAAATTGGGGTTTATGACATATTTAAGAAAAAGTATTTATGACAGACCTTTTTAAAGCACTTGACTTTGGACAACCTTTTAACTCTTTTCCAAGCTTCTTCATCAGGGAGACATAAGAATTCTAGAACTGCATAATCCCTTAAGTGAAAAGGGATCACTTTTTAATTGTTTTGGGCACCCTACAGGGGCAGATAGTACACTTATTTTTATAGTCAGAAGTGACAGGTATGGATGCCTGTGGCTATAGCTGAAGCTGAATTAACCATTGAAACCTTGCTCCTTTAAAAAAAACTTACTGTTGTAAAATATGTATAACATAAAACTTTACCGTAGGAGTCATTTTTAGGCACACAGTTTCTTGGTATTAAATATATTCACAGTGTTGCCCAATCCATCACCACTGTCCATTTCTAGCACTTTTCATCATCCTAAACACAGACTCTGTACTTAGTAAATAATAAACTTCCCCTCTCCTAGTCCCTGGTAATCTCTATTCTAGTTTCTGTCTATATGAATTTGTATATTCGAGCTACCTCATGTAAGTGGAATCACACAGTAGTCGACCTTTTGTGTCTGGTTTTCTTAATTAGCATAATATTTTAAAAGTTCATTCATGTTGTTACAGGTATCTAAATTTCATTCCTTTTTAAGACTGAATATTATTTCATTGTATGGATATACCACATTTTGTTCATTCATCTTTTGATGGACATTTTGGTTATAACCATCTTTTGTCTTTTGTGAATAATCCTGCTCTGAACATTGGTGCACAAGTATCTGTATGAATCCCTGCTCTCCATATGTTGGATCATATGGTAATTCTGTTTTAACTTTTTAAGAAACTGCTAAACTTTTTTTTTTTTTTACAATGACTGTACCATTTTACTTTCCCACCAGCAATGCAAAAGGGTTCCAGTTTCTCAAAATGCTAGCCAACACTTGTTTTCCTTTTTTGTTTTTTTAAAAAGTAATAACCATTCTTATGGCTGTGAAGTGGTACCTCATTTTAGTTTTTAATTTTTTTTTGCGGTACGTGGGCCTCTCACTGTTGTGGCCTCTCCCGTTGCGGAGCACAGGCTCCGGACGCGCAGGCTCAGCAGCCATGGCTCACGGGCCCAGCCGCTCTGTGGCATGTGGGATCTTCCCGGACCGGGGCACAAACCCATGTCCCCTGCATTGGCAGGCGGACTCTCAACCACTGCGCCACCAGGGAAGCCCTCTCATTTTAGTTTTTATTTGCATTTCCCTAATGGCTAATGATTTCAGGCTTCTTTTCATGTTCTTATGGACCATTTGTAGAATTGTCTGTTCAAGACCATTGCCTATTTTTTAATTCAATTGTTTTTTGTTGTTGAGTCATGGGAGTTCTTTAATGTATTCTGGATGGTAATCTCTTATCAAACATATAATTTGAAAATAATTTCTCCTATTCTGTGAGTTGCCTTTTCACTCTCATAATAGTGTGCTTTGATACAGAAAAGTTTCTAATTTTGATGAAGTCCAATTTACCTATTTTGTGTTATTTTTTTTTTTGCCTAGCATCAGTTTCTCTTGTTTGTTTCATATAACTGAATCTGAGGATTGGCCACGATTTTTATCCCTCAGCTGTTGACTTCTGTCCTGGTTGCAGTTAAAATATGTAATCCACCTTGTGTTTGTGTGATGACCTTTTATATGATCTCATCCAGGAGACTTCAGGGGAGATCATGAGAAATTGATTCTGCTCATCCTAACAGGACAGTGCTAGTTAATGGAGATAACTCTGGTGAATAGAAAAGAATTCAGGACAAAAATAATGTAAATTTTGTATGGAGGTGATAGATGATACATACTTTAAATGTTCTTTTTTTTAATTAGAAATTATTTATGTTCACAAGAATGCTAAATATGGAAGTCTTCAGTGATTCTTATTCTTCATAGATTTTCACGTTTAATACTTTTGTTTATATAAATGCATTTTTTTTGCATTATACCATTATATTACTTTACAAAAATGGGTTAAATACCATTCATATTCTCTTACAATTTGCTATTTTTAAAAGGAACCAACCTTAATATATCTCGTATAGCTTTCCATGTTACCGTGTTTTTCTGTTTTATTTTCACAGTTCTGTAATATTCTGTAATTCACTTAACTGATCTCTTATTGCTAAGCATTTTGCTTGTCCTCAGTTTTTGAGTTTTCCAAAGAGTGCTGCAGTGAACATCCTTGTAGATATATCTTTGTGCACTTGAGCAAGTATTCCCATTTCAGAAAATGTCTTATTACTTTTTCCTGCAGATGTTATGGAAACAAGTTCATAATTACCCAATGTTTAACCTCCTTATGGAAATTGACTCCTATATGTTTGCATGTGTGAATCAAACTGCTGTATATGAGGAGCTTGAAGATGAAACAAGAAGACTCTGTGATGTCAGACCTTTTCTTCCAGTTCTCAAATTAGTGACAAGAAGTTGTGACCCAGGGGAAAAATTAGACTCAAAAATTGGAGTCCTTATAGGAAGAGGTAATTTAAAAAATTCTTATTTTGAATTTTCAACATGTTTGTTGCTATCTGTATAAACATGTAGTAAGTATGATCTGAGACGTTGCTTTGCAAGGTGTGGTCCATGGACCAGTGCTGGTCTGTACATTGTTACCAGTCTGAGATAAAGTAAGTATAGAAATTGAGAATAAACTTCTCTAGCGATGTGATATTGCCACAACATCCAAGGGTGTGTGTATTTTTTATCTTTTTCTTTTCCAGTGACTTATTTTTTTTTAATTTATTGAAGTATAGTTGATTTACAGTTTTGTGTTAATTTCTGCTGTATAAACAAGTGATTCAATTATGCATAAATGTACATTCTTTTCCATATTCTTTTCCATTATGGTTTATCACAGCATATTGTGTGTATTTCCCGGCGCTATACAGTAGGACTTGTTGTTTATCCATTCTATATATAATAGTTTGTATCTGCTAATCCCAAACTCCCAATCCATCCATCCCCCTCACCTACCCCTTGAAAAACCACAAGTCTGTTCTGTATGGCTGTGAGTCTGTTTCTGTTTTGTAGATAAGTTTTTTTGTGTCATATTTTAGATTCCACATATAAGTGATATCATACAGTGTTTGTCTTTCTCTTTCTGACTTACTTCACTTATTATGATAATCTCTTGGTCCATCCATGTTGCTGCAAATGGCATTATTACATTATTTTTTATGGCTGAGTAGTATTCCATTGTATATATATACCACATTTTCTTTATCCATTCAACTGTCGACGGACATCTAGGCTGTTTCCATGTCTTGGCTATTGTGAATAGTGCAGCTATGAACATAAGGGTGCATGTATCTTTTTGAATTATAGTTTTGTGTGGATATATGCCCAGGAGTGGGATTGCTGTATCAAGTGGCAACTCTATATTTAGTGTTCTGAGGAACCTCCATATAGTGTTTTTCATGGTGGCTGAACCAAGTTACATTCCCACCAACAGTGTAGGAGGGTTCTCTTTTCTCCACAACCTCTCCAGCATTTGTTATTTGTAGACTTTTTAATGATGGCTATTCTGACCAGTGTGAGGTGATATTTCATTGTAGTTTTGATTGGCATTTCTTTAATAGTTAGTGATGTTGAGCATCTTTTCATGTGCTCGTTGGCAATCTATATGTCTAGTGAATGATTTTTATTTTATAAAAGTATTGGGTTTTTGCAAATTTGAAATAAAAAAGTTGTTCCTTTGCCTCAGGTACTTTGAGAAGCCCATTTTTAGAGATGCATCCTAAGTTTCTTGTGAACTACCCGTAATTTATGCACAACTGTATGCTAACCGAGACTTTAAGCTGATTGATGTTTCCATAAATTTTACTCCATAAGTAAAATTATCTTTTAAGTAGAAGTTACTTTTATAGCAAGTCAAGATATATCATGCCCACATTATTCTTTGCATATTAATTTCAGGGAGAATTGTGAGTAACACAATAAACACGGAGCAGTCTCTCTTGCTGTAGTAATCTTAGATGTCTAAAGGGCCAATGGTATCCTGCCTTAGACAGGGTATTAACTTGAATTTGCTTACTGCAAGGGATTACTGAGGAGGAGGCTTAAAATACAAAACCAAAAATATCTGAAGAGTGTTGGATTTGGATTGGCTACCTGTATTGATCACATTCACTCTTACAGGATAATATAGTACCATCCCCTTTAAGATAGTAAGTACCTTTAAGATACTATTCTTTGATTTGACCTATAGTTAATTCAGGCTAGCTAATGATTACACAGTGGGACTAAACTCTTCCCTTTGAGTACTTAGAACAGAAGCTTGTTTATTTACTGAATGACACCCTAGTATTTAAAAATGTTTGATCATTTCAGATCCTGGCTAGTTTGCTTTGGCAATGACTTCTTCCCCCATTAAATAGTCTTGTAATTGTATACCATACAGATTTTTCAAAAATATATTAATAGCTTCAATAGAAAGCATTTCGTTCTAGTTTTTAGAGTTCCAAAGATTTTTTTAAAACTTTTAGTTATTCTCCATTAGTAAAAATTTTTCCTTTGAATTAGAGTATATGTAAAAGTAGAAAGAATAAAAAAATCACTTATAGTTTTATCCAGGACAAGAATACCCACTGATAATATTTTATATAGTTCTTTTTAAGCAGTTTTGTGTGCGTGTTTGTGAAAATATTGTTTTTCTGTATTTTTCTGCTGATATTTAGGGAAGCTGAAATATTTGACAATTCAAAAGGTTAGCATCACAGAGAGAGTTAACTTTTATGAGAATATAGGTGTCTTTTTGAGATTTACCATCTTTTCAAAACTTAGATCACTGTGCTTTCTTTGGGTCTTGATCTCCAAAGCATATGGAATCATTAGCCACCATTATCTGTACCTAAGCTTGTCAGATTTACCAAATAAAAATACAGTAGATCCATGGGATACTCTTAATGCCAAAAAGTCATTCACTATTTATCTAAAATTCAAATAGAACTGGACATACTGTGTTTTTTTTTGTTTTTTTGTTTTTAAATTTGACAACTCTAACTTCACCCTGCTAACAGCACAGAGATCTAATATATATTAGAATTGAATTTCTCTTTCTATAAACAATGTACCATATTTCATATTTCATTTAGTGTATAAAGCTTATTGTACAAAAATTTTTTTATGCAATGTGCCCTGCAATTTGAATGACTAAGAAAATGCCACGAGTGTTTTATTGCATTGAATTAAACAGCTTATAAGCTCTTAAAATTTATAAATTGTACTTTAGACCCTCAGCAGTTTAGGAAAGCTGGCCTTATGATCATATACACAAATTCAAATGTTAACAGTCATTTAGGAAGTTGAGTAAGTCTGTTCTGATGTTTTAGAATGAAATTTTACTTTAAATACCTAACAAGTCATTTTTTGCAGTTGCTGATTTGTATGTGATGACTACAACCGGGACTTTGTGAGGTCATGCCTCCTGGGAAAACAATGAACAATTATTTCAATTTAACTTCAGGAACAAGTTTGCTGCCTCCTCCTCCCCAGCGAAAACAATAGAACCTTTACAGACATAACTGCCCTGACTGATCTAAAAATACCTTTTCCTGAAAGATGATATGCCTAATTATTTCATTTTCTGTTTATTCTCAATAATTATTTATAGAGCTACTGCTGGGGTTCTGATTATTCTCTGTAGAGAAGGTACTTGTTACTCCTGCATTAATTTCTCCAAATACCCAGTAGTAAATCTTGATCAGAGGATTTTGTCAGCATCCTGAAAAAAGTATTTGAACACTTCCTTTTTCTCCTCACCTATCTAAAGCTGTGGCATACCTTAAAGTGAAGGAAATACATAGTGTGTAGGATTTTAACAGTATCTTTAATATGAAGAAATTGTTCATTCAGTACTTTTTTAATATCAAAAATTTATATTTGACTGTAAACTATACAGTTCTCTTATCTTAAAATTTAAGCTTTGCTAACAAATTTTCATACCACAAGACATATAGGCAATTAACTAGGCTTAAAATTAAATTCCTTAGCCTTTTTATTTTTGGCAAAGTTTCTATTTTTAAGAGATCTTTATAGTAGTTCCTCATTTCAGGCTTCATCCATTTCTTCCTTTTTCTTCCTTTTTTCTTTTTCCTTCCTTCCTTCCTTCCTTCCTTCCTTCCTTCCTTCCTTCCTTCCTTTTTTTGTTTTAATTTTTATTGGAGTATAGTTGATTTACAATGTTGTATTAGTTTCAGGTGTACAGCAAAGTGAATCAGTTATACATACACATATATCCACTCCTTTTTTTTCTTTTAGATTCTTTTCCCATATAGGCCATTTCTGAGTATTGAGTAGAGTTCCCTGTGCTATACAGCAGGTTCTTATTAGTTATCTATTTTATGTATAGTAGTGTGTATATGTCAATCCTAATCTCCCAATTTATCCCTCCCCCCGCCGTATCCCCTGATAACTATTTGTTTTCTACATCCATGACTCTACTTCTGTTTTGTAAATAAGTTCATTTGTACCCCTCCTTTTTTTTAAGATTCCACATATAAACAGTATCATATGATATTTATCTTTCTGTGTCTGACTTACTTCAGTCAGTATGACAATCTCTAGGTCCATCCATGTTGCTGCAAATGGCGTTATTTCGTTCTTTTTTATGGCTGAGTAATATTTCAATGTACATATGTTCCACATCTTCTTTATCCATCCCTCTGTCGATGGATGTTTAGGTTGCTTCCGTGTCTTGGCTATTGTAAATAGTGCTACAATGAACATTGGGGTGCATGTATCTTTTCAAATTATGGTTTTCTCTGGATATATGCCCAGGAGTGGGATTGCTGGGTCATATGGTAGTTCTATTTTTAGTTTTTTAAGGAGCCTCCATACTGTTCTCCATAGTGGCTGTACCAGTTTACATTCCCACCAACAGTGTGGACCGTTCCCTTTTCTCCACACCCTCTCCAGCACTTGTTGTTTGTAGATTTTTTGATGGTGGCCATTCTGACTGGTGTGAGGTGATAATGTCATTGTAGTTTTGATTGCATATCTCTAATAATTAGTGATGTTGAGCATCTTTTCATGTACTTTTTGGCCATCTGTATGTCTTCTTTGGAGAAATGTCTGTTTAGGTCTTCTCATTTTTTGATTGGGTTGTTTGTTTTTTTGTTATTGAGCTGCATGAGCCATTTGTATATTTTGGACATTAATCACTGGTTGGTTGCTTTGTTTGCAAATATTTTCTCATTCTGAGGGTTATCTTTTTCTTTTGTTTATGGTTTCCTTCTGTGCAAAAGCTTTTAAGTTTAATTAGATCCCATTTGTTTATTTTTGTTTTTAATTGTCATTACTTTAGGAGGTGGATCAGAAAAGATCTTGCTGTGATTTATGTCATAGAGTGTTCTGCCTCTGTTTTCCTCTAAGAGTTTTATAGTATCTGCCCTTACGTTTAGATCTTTAATCCATTTTGAGTTTATTTTTGTGGTGTTAGGGAGTTTTCCTCTAAGAGTTTTATAGTATCTGCCCTTACGTTTAGATCTTTAATCCATTTTGAGTTTATTTTTGTGTATGGTGTTAGGGAGTGTTCTAATTTCATTCCCTTACATGAAACTGTCCAGTTTTCCCAGGACCACTTATTGAAGAGACTGTCTTTTCTCCATTGTATATTCTTGCCTCCTTTGTTTTGTTGTTGTTGTTGTTTAAAATATTTATTTATTTATTTATTTAATTTTTTTTCTTTTTTTTTTTTGGTGGTGTGTGGGCCTCTCACTGTTGTGGCCTCTCCCGTTGCGGAGCACAGGCTCTGGGGGCACAGGCTCAGCAGCCGTGGCTCACGGGCCCAGCCGCTCTGTGGCATGTGGGATCTTCCCAGACCGGGGCACGAACCTGTGTCCCCTGCATTGGCAGGTGGACTCTCAACCACTGCGCCACCAGGGAAGCCCTAAAATATTTATTTATTTTGGCTGTGCTGTGTCTTAGTTGTGGCACACAAGATATTTGTTGTGGCATGTAGGATCTTTAGTTGCGGCATGCGGGCTTCTTAGTTGCAGCATGCAGAGTGTTAGCTGTGGCATGCATGCAGGAACTAGTTCCCCGACCAGGAATCACATCCTGGGCTCCCTGCATTAGGAGCGTGGAGTCTTACCCACTGGACCACTAGGGAAGTCCACTTGCCTCCTTTGTTATAGATTAGGTAACCATTCATCAGTTTCTTAAAAAGCAGATTGTCAGAGATTGGGATTTAGTGAGTCTGGGATGTATGAAATAAATCTGTACTTTTCAGTTGACTCTCATAGTTATGTGAAAATAGTCCCTTATTTATATTATATTGAGAAAAATTACCAAAACAATAGCAATTGCAATTCAACAGTTTATATTGAGTGTTTATACTTGAGAACCACAGCACTGAACTTGGGTAATGTGGTCTTTGTCTGCTTGGAGCTCACAGTCCAGTGGGAAATAATGGATCAGTAAACAGACAGTTACAATACAATGTATAAGCTGTTATAAGTCAAGGAGGGTCACTTAAATCAACTGGGTGAGTCAGGGCCTTCTTCCTCTTTGCAGACAAACAGCTAAACTGTGACTTAAGCGCTCATTAGCAGTTGAGTAGGTGAAAGGAGATGGAAGAAGGAAAACCAAGTGGGAATGGCATATAGGAAGGATGGCCTATTCAAGGAATAAAAGAAGTTGACTATGATTTGCTTAAGGGGACAGCTAGGATAAGCAGGAAGTCTAGAGAGGCAACCGGCTTCAGAGCATGCAGAGCTATCCAGGCCATGTAAAAAGTAGAGATTTAATTCATAAGAGCAATTGGGAAGCTATTGAAGGGATTTAAGTTAGGTGAGTAACATCATCAGATTTTCATTTTAGAAAAATTATTTAGGTTGGGGAATGGAAATGGATTGGAGGGATTAAGATTGTGAGTAGAGAAATTAATGAAAAACTGATGTAGTAATTAATCCATGGGAGAGATGATTGGTAGCTAGGATTAATGTAATGGCTATAGGACCTAAGAGAACTAGATGGAGTTGAGAGACATTTAGAAAGTGGATTAGACATGACTTTTAGTAGATAAAGGGAGATAAAGAGTTTGATTTTTGTTAGATGTATCTATTATTAGGTATTCATTTCCATGTCCTTATCTGTAGTACTGATGATCTGTGAATAGAAATAGTTTGAACAGTGCAAAGGAAGAAGCTCTAAGATACTTAAGGTAGTTCGCTTAAATTACAGTTCATTCACATAGCTGATTTAGAGTAATATATTTTATTCCAGATCTAAAACTATCCAAGAAATCATATTTTACCTTCAAGATTTTACCTTTGTTGTATTATGGAACTTAAACATTTTAATTTTTCTATATTTAATACCTCAGATCAATGCTAATATTTATTTTAGAAATAATGACTGTTTTAATAGACGTAAATATACAATGCAGGTAAGTCTACTATCAAGATAACACCCATTGACGTGCATATATTCAAATGATATAGTATTGATTTGGCCCTACAGAATGAAAAGTAACAGCTTGCCGCACTGTGCTTCCCTCTCCAACACTATGAAATGCTGTTAATATTATCTCAATTTTCAAGGCAAAAATTTATATGCATTCTATATTCTTTCTTTTGAATTTGCATAAAAGGAATCTTGCGAGACCCACTGTGTCCCTGCTTTATATATTTAATATATCTGGGACTTTTATCCTAACAACACAGATCTACTTCATTCATTTTAGCACTTGTACCACTCTATCATGGTATATGGATGTATCTTAATTTTTTTAACCAGGTCTTAATGATTATCTTTAGGTTATTTCCAGTTTTTTATTTATTATAAACAAAGCTACAGTGAACATGCTTGTACTGATATCATGTTATCTGTACAATTATTTCCATAGATTTGTGGAAATAAACAATCATGCAAATGAGAACAGACTTTTTACTCAGAGCTTGCTATAATAAAGTAATTTTGTGTTTGGCAGTGATTCAAAGTCAGGCAGGGGAGTGATAAAGTTTCATGGTAGAGAAAGTGGATGGCTTTCATGTATGCCTGATGGAAGTTGCTGGCAGGAGGAAGCGCAAGGTGGGCTCACGAGAAGCTGGGCATCTTACGTGGTTGGTTTGGGGAACATATTTGACTTTCACTGGTTGGTCCTGAGTCTCTCAGGTTGCACTTCCTCGTGGTGGAATACCAGGGTCAAAACTGTGTGTGTGTGTGTGTGTGTGTGTGTGTGTGTGTGAGTGTGAGTTCTAATAAATATTAAATATGCCTATTTCTCTTCTGTCCCTTCCAGCTTAAGGTTTTGTCCAACTTTAAAATGTTTGCCAATCTGATAGGTAAAAATTAATGCACATATAAAAATTGATACATGTTCTTCTATTATTTTAGATATCTAGAATTATTTATTAGAATAATTATAAGCTTATGAACAGGCTGTTATATAGTTATCTTCATGGCAGAAGTGGTTCATAATTCAGTACAACAAAAAATAGTTTTATGTTTATGAGATTTTTGACTGATATGCTATAACCATTGTTGAAAAATCACAGTAAACTGAAAGTTTATAAAATTGAAGTTTGCTGAGTTTTAAGTAATAACTTGAGTTTTAGGCTTATTTGTAAAGTTTTCAGATTCTTAGCCTTTCTTAAATATTTTAAATGTGATTTACTTGATTTGTAAAGAAAAACTGGCTTTTTCATATGTGGTTTTAAAATAGTACTGTGAATTTCAGTGATTATCTTTTTAAAATTGGTAACCAACTATATTTCTTTAAGAGGTTTCAAGTTTGTATTCTTTAGAAATCTAATTGTATGTTCATCTTCTATACATGAAGTTCGTTATTTTATGTTGAATTTTTTTTATCTTTCATAATATTCTCTTTATCTTTCATAATATTTTCCTGTTCAGTTTTGTTGGCTTCCTGAAAACCAAGCATCCAAATTATCTTTTTTTGAGTATATTTTGTATTCTCTTAGCTACTCAAAATGACACGTTTAAAATTTTTTTTAGGTTTGCATGAATTTGATGCCTTGAAGGATCCTGAGGTGAATGAATTCCGAATAAAAATGCGCAGATTCAGTGAGGAAAAGATTCAGTCGCTTGTGGGATTGTCTTGGATGGATTGGCTAAAGCAAACCTATCCACCAGAGCATGAACCATCCATTCCTGAAAATTTAGAAGATAAACTTTACGGAGGAAAGCTCATTGTGGCTGTTCATTTTGAAAATTGTCAGGTAGTATTATATTATTTTAAGAAATACTTTATAATAAATTTGTGAATTTTACCAGAATGCAGCACCAATGTTAGAGGAGGCTGTTGCTCACCTAGTAAAGACTGACATAGATCATTTTTAGATTTAAGATGGAAATATATTTTGGATTATGTGACAACCTGAAGTGACACATCCTTTGTACATATATGGTTTTTTGATGCATTTTTGTCTATATCGGGGTCTGCAAACTGCAGTGGTTTTGAATGGTTTTTATATTTTTTGTGGGATGTAAAAAACTCAAAGAATTTTGAAGGATGTTAAAAAGAATAGAAAGAAGAATATGCGACAGATACTCATATGCTGTTAGCAAAGCCTAGTTCTTTAGAGAAAACGTTTGCCAACCCCTGGTATAGATAATGTTGTTTAATGTAGATATAATTTTATTTTCTCATGTGATTTTTCTCTTGTCTATAAAATGAAAGGTTTGATCAAAGAGCTCTGTTTTTCCATTTTCTTACATTTGCATTCTGTGAATATGTGAACTAAGTGCCGGTTCTGAATTGGGCATTATAATAGAGTGTATGTACAGTTAATCTGTATCTGAATGTTCATAGCAATTTTACAAACTAGATTATGCTACTGCCTTTGTATGAAGTGTGCTCATTTTATCATCTAGTCTCTGGCCTTGGAATTAGGGTAGGAGTACAAGGATATTTTGTTTTGTTCTTCAGTTACTGTGATAACAATAACAAAACCTTTATCAGTAGCCATTCTATGTTGAGCACTTTACTATGCCAGGAATTATGAAAGGTATTTTTGAAATATATTCTCTACTTCTCACAACAACCCAATAAAGTGTTGTTATTTTAACCCGATTTTATAGTGAAGAAACTGAAAGGGAGAGAAGTTTTTCTTTTGTGCCCTGCTTCATAGCTGGTCAGTGGTAGAGCCAGGATTTTTTCCAGGTGTTTCTCATTTTATCAAGTCGGCCTTCCTTCCAAAAACATGTTATTAAGTATTTGTTAGGTCAGATGTAAAAAAAGGATCCTACATTCAGGCATTTTGCAAAGGAAGTTTGTCTAGAGAAAAAAAAAAGAAAACAACTTGCCACTCTATACTGAGATATATTGAGACTCAAGTTCAATTTAAGCCAAGAATTGGATATCATAAAGTGTAAAGGTCAAATTTAAAATACTGTTTAAGGAATTGTGCATTGTTGAAAAAGTTGAAATAGGGAATTTTACTGTTAAAAGGTGATTAGAATTCAACTTGAAAATACCTGCTCCGGGCAGTTTGTCCATCTAGGTCAGTTTGAATTTCATCACATCTGGGTCAAACCTCTACTGGACATACAAATTTTAATGTGATCATCATTGTAACAAAGTATATGTGAAAAGAAGTGTTTTGAAGTTAGAAGAGAAATATAGATGTAAAATCTTATTGGATTCAAGCATAGAACTTAACAGTGAAAGGAGTTTAGACATCATCTAGGCAGACTCTTTATGTAACATAATAATTCTTTTCACCATCCTTTATATCCTGTGTGTCTAACCAAATACATCCAGTTGCTATGGGAGCCCTCTGCCTACTGAAGTAGCACGTTTTCACTGTGAGCAAGCACACATTTAAATTTTGAATTTAAAAACTTAAATTCAAACTAGCTTTCTGTGACTTCTGCTCATCTGGTTATACTTTCTTATTTAATATGTATCCATTCAATCTCCCTTTATTCTACATGCCAGATATTCAGATAATTGAAATATAGCTATCATATGTCTCCTTAGTCTCCTTTTCTTTTGGCTAAATACTTCCCAGGGATTAAACCAAAAATTCTTGGAGTTTTTGATCATACAGAATAGTAAATTTTTAAGTTATGAAATAATTTTAGGAAGTCACATAGAGTTTATAGATTTTTTTACAAGATAAATTTATTTATTTTATTTATTTATTTTTGGCTGTGTTGGGTCTTTGTTGCTGGGTGCGGGCTTTCTCTAGTTGCGGCGAGTGGGGGCTACTGTCCATTGTGGTGCACGGGTTTCTCATTGCGGTGGCTTCTCTTGTGGAGCATGGGCTCTAGGCGCGCGGGCTTCAGTAGTTGTGGCACGTGGGCTCAGTAGTTGTGGCTCACGGGCTCTAGAGCTCAGGCTCGGTAGTTGTGGCGCACGGGCTTAGTTGCTCCACGGCATGTGGGATCTTCCCGGACCAGGGCTCGAACCCGTGTCCCCTGCATTGGCAGGCGGATTCTTAACCACTGCGCCACCAAGGAAGCCCGAGTTTATAGATTTTTATTTAGGCTATTATTGCTTTAAAAAAAAACCAAACCCCATACTGTAATTTATTGCCAGCACTATTTCATAAGTGAATAAACATTTTACCATCAAAAACTAGGAATGACAGAATCTCAGAATAAAGGATGTTTGGCAACCGACTCCATCATACATGCATCTCCCCACCCCCACCCCCCCTCAAATTCTTTAAATTCTCATTTGGCCATTTCACCATCACTGCTGATAACCAGCATTGGGGAGCAGCATGTGGGAACACTAAACTAAAAATGAGATGAACTGTAACAAGGTATTCATTTAGGTTAAAAAATGATTTTCCAGGATTGGTAGGGGGAGAGAAAATTTACTGGAAATTAAATGTAAAGGATGTACATGTGTAAACATTATGTATAGTTGTGTACACTGTAGTACTTAATAATAAGTACAAATGTAAAGAGTGATTTTTTTTTTCCAGTGTAAATACAAAATTGCTTCTTTTTTCTACCCCCCCTTTTTAGGATGTGTTTAGCTTTCAAGTATCTCCTAATATGAATCCTATCAAAATAAATGAATTGGCAATCCAAAAACGTTTGACTATTCATGGGAAAGAAGATGAAGTTAGCCCCTATGACTATGTGTTGCAAGTCAGTGGGAGAGTAGAATATGTGTTTGGTGATCACCCACTAATTCAGTTCCAGGTATGTGTTTTAACTATCAATTTACCATTTATTTACATTTAGTCATGAATTCTTTGTGTAGATGTTTTATGCAGGGAATTGATGTGCCTCAGGTTATTTTTGGAGTATAGTGGAGTTTAAATAAGATATGTGCATTGTGACACCCCTTCCCCCAGCATAAGGTATGCTATTTAAAGAAGCTTTGCCTTCAAGGAACTTAAGGATATTTTTGTTGAAATTACATTTGGAGACCAAAAAATGGTCATTACATAAAGAATACTGGGTTAAGTGCCAAGTTACAGGTAAATAGTAACAGAATTTTAGGAAAATATGTGATTACTCTTTCTTTAAAAATTTATTTTATTTATTTATTATTTTTGGCTGCATTGGGTCTTCCTTGCTGCGCTCAGGCTTTCTCTGGTTGCAGCAAGTGGGGGCTACTCTTTGTTGCGGTGTGCGGGCTTGTCATTGCCATGGCTTCTCTTGTTGTGGAGCACAGGCTCTAGGCACATGGGCTTCAGTAGTTGTGGCACGCAGGCTCAGTAGTTGTGGCTCGTGGGCTCTAGGCTCACGGACTTAAGTAGTTGTGGCGCATGGGCTTAGTTGCTCTGCGGCATGTGGGATCTTCCCTGACCAGGGCTTGAACCTGTGTCCCCTGCATTGGCAGGTGGATTCTTAACCAGTGTGCCACCATGGAAACCTGTGATTACTCTTATTTGTGGTTTTTGTTGTTTGTTTTAAGCAAGAGGGATACAGGCGTGCCAGTTATTAAATGATGTCTGTTTGAGAAGGAGCTCTGATTTATTACCAGGTAACAGGGGATTTTGTATCGTCCCCTTCTTTTTTTTTTTTTTTTTTTTTCTCTCCAGAGTTTTAGTGTAGCCCTTAATCCTTGGTTTAGTAGGTAGAAAGTCTAGCAGCAGTTATAACCTCTGTGCACAGCTTGGGATCTGTGACATTCTGACAGTAAGTGCTTGAACTCTAGCCCATGAGAGGAAGAAGGAAAATGAAAAGTGCTTGGTGGTAACATCTAAGTACTGACTTCTTCCCTTCATGTTCTGCCATCTTTTTTGCGGTACGCGGGCCTCTCACTGTTGTGGCCACTCCCGTTGCGGAGCACAGGCTCCGGACGCGCAGGCTCAGTGGCCATGGCTCACGGGCCCAGCCGCTCCGCGGCATGTGGGATCCTCCCAGACCGGGGCACGAACCCGCGTCCCCTGCATCGGCAGGCGGACTCTCAACCATTGCGCCACCAGGGAAGCCCTCTGCCATCTTTTAAGTAGCCTCCTGCTTCTTTAATTTAACACTTTTTTTTTAAACCTTAATAGGAGGAAAGTACATCGTTTTGCTCAAACTGGAATTTATTACAAAGAAAACTAAAGAAGTGTGTGTTTTTTGTACAAGGTCATGTGAGAAAGAAAATATACAATGAAGGTGAAGGAACCTGAAGGAAATGAGATGATACATCTTTCATAGTGAAAAGTTTCTGAATGAATTTATTTATCATAGTATCATGTTAACTCCCACTTATAGGCCATTCTGGAAATTTTTTTTTTTTCCAGAAGTGTATTTTCAGTGGTTCTGAATTGAATACAATATACTGAGTCACACTTTATATCTGTATAGGAAATTTATTATAGTGAGGAGTACATTGGATTTCTATTCATTATGTTAAGAATCTTTGGTAATGTGAATAACCACCCCTCTTCTTATATGCCTCTGGAAAATCCTCTGGTTTCATGGAAATGAAACAGAGCATCAAGCTCAAATGGCCAGTAAGTTTTTGATGTAAAGGCAGTAATGGATGCCTGGAGCTCTGTGCTGAAAAGGTACCAGGTCTGCCTCAGGGATCCATGGAAATGTGGCCACCTCAGGACTTATAAAAAATGGCCACGTGTGTACTACATATTCACCTTTCCTGACTTACTGGTCAGAGGTGGCAGTATGGCATCAGTCTATGACGATCAAGCCCTGCCCCTGGAAAGGTGTGCCAGTTGGTCATACTGTCAGGTATTAAGTGCAGAGAAGAGAAAATAAAACATCTGTACTGTGGCACATATTTCTCCAAAGTTCAGCAAACAGAAAAGAAGTCAGACAAGTGGATTTAAATCCAGGTGTTAAAGATACTAGCTGTGTAATTTAGCTTTCTGATTTTCAGTTCTTTAGTCTATTAAAAGAGGAAAATCTGTCTTTTAGAGTTATGAAGATTAGCTCTAACATATAAGAAGTATCTAGTTCAGTTCTCAGGTATGTAGATGTTCAATTAATTGTAGCAATTTTATGTTGTGATTTTTATTTCTCATATTCTTGACATTGAGTTGTTATTTAAGATACTCTTTCACAGTGCATTTGTTCTAGTGTTGTTCAGTTTAATTTTATTCTTCTGTTGATTTAAGTTTTGCTTGAAAATCCTTACCTTATACTTTCTTGCCACTGTAGTATATCCGGAACTGTGTAATGAATAGGACCTTGCCCCATTTTATACTTGTGGAATGTTGCAAGATCAAGAAGCTGTATGAACAGGAAATGATTGCCATAGAGGCTGCCATAAATCGAAATTCATCTAACCTTCCTCTTCCTTTACCACCAAAGAAAACTCGAATTATTTCTGTAAGTTTCATGTGTGACCCTTTGGTAACCCCAGAAGGCACGCGACTTTTTTGGTTAGGTTGTATGCTTAAGCCTCACACGTATATTCTTTACTCAGTTTTCCTTCTGTGGAAAATGCATATTTTCCACAGAATATTAATATGAATTAATATTAATATTCCACAGAATATTAATGCATATTTGCCGAAGATCCATCACCATTTATTAGTAATTATCTTTTTAGCTACCCTTCTTTTTCCTTACTCAGGCTACATATGATTGTAAACAGGCCATTTATGTTTTCGATTATCTTTTGGTGCTAAAGAAAAATGCCCTCAAATTTGAGATATTTTGAGATTAGAGCTAAATGGGACTCAAAGAGCAAGTTGAGCATTCTAGTAGAAAAGTTAGATGTGCAGAGACAGTTGATTTTCTGGTATATCTCATTTCTTTCAGTTTATCTATAATAGTGTTTTGGTATAATTTGTCTGTTTTCTTCTTTCTTTCTTATTGAATACTTTTAGACCTTAAATGTAACAAAGGCATCATTTTTTGCTAGAATGTAATATATTTGTATAAAGCAAATCTTAAGTTTGTATTCATTAGAACACCACAGTTTTAAAATAGTTCTTCAGTCTTAAGAAATTGAATGTTTAACCATTCCTTGATGATTAAGTTATTATCTTTATATTAATTTATTGGTCAATTTTTAATTTATGCAAAACTTTTAATACTATTTTTTAATGGTGTTTAGTGAATTTCTTAGCAATACTGGAATGCTGCCTGTTTTGCCTTGAGAACTAAGTGCTAGTGGTTGTGATGGTTAATTTAATATATGTGATTTTCAGTTGTTAGTTCAGAGGTGTATTTTCATTCTTTTACCAATGGAAATGAGAACTGATAGGCGATTTCATTGCTAGCATAGAATATTCATTTCTTTCATTAAAATACTGTTTATTTCATTTTTTTACAGCATGTTTGGGAAAATAACAGTCCTTTCCAAATTGTCTTGGTTAAGGGAAATAAACTTAACACAGAAGAAACTGTAAAAGTGAGTACTTGTTAAGATTTGAATTTATCTTCAGCTCCATTATTTGAATAAGTCACTGATATGCTCGGTGAAAGTCACATTGGAGACGAATTTTACCCATATTGGTTAACTACAGGAGATAGAGTATGGTATATAGGACAATTAAGAATTTTTGTTTTAAAATATTCTTTGAATAGTTTGAGATGTACTGGATAGATTGACATTTTCCCAGTGTATATTATGGAAAAGAAATTGGTTTAGATCAAGAATTCAGCAAGTGAAATTTAAGCCAAACCTGTAGGTCACATGTTTCTGTGCAGGCTTACTCTCCTTTCTCAGCTTTGCTTAGAGCTGCACAATAGCCTCTCTTACCCCCTCCCCCCCTTTTTTCCATTTAAACTTGCTGAAAACACAGAAAATGTAATATTTTTTCCTGAAATAAAATACATGACTCTGTTGTAGACCACAACTTGTTAACACATGAGGGTTTATTGCACCATCCCTACAGTTAGGACTTAACAAGGCATTTTGTCTGAAAGTGTAAAGCACACATTTTCCTCTATTTAGCTTGGCAGGAAATTAAATGAATAGTTTTGTGATCCAAGAAAGAGATTCAGTTAGTTTAAGATGTTTGCTGGCATGAGGATATATTCAGGAGCACCTTGCCAAAGATTACCAGTGGCTTGCTTTTATAAATGGACATTAAAATTCTTTGGGTAGCTGTCATTAAAATAAGGGATTTTTTTCACTTTTATTCTTAGCTATATTTTAATTCTTAATGAGTATGCTTATGGCCAGTTAGCCTTTGTTTTCTATTTTAGTGGTAATTTAATTTTTCCCTTTAAATTTTCTTCATTAATTTTTTCCAGTGGCAAAAGTATAACATGATGGTTGCAACAGGCAAAAAAAGTCCAAACATTATTTAAGAAAAAAGTTGCTGATCTCTCCTCCCCATCTCTTTACCATCATATGAGATTCAAGGTCAACAGGCCTTGAGTGACCTCCATGTTTATACAAATATATGTACACATATGGTTTATACAAATATATGTAAGCATATGGTTGTGTTTATTTTGTTGATTGGTCGGTTTCTTAAAAGGGATGATGTTATATATATTATTCTATAATTTGATTTCTTCACTTTATATCTTGGATGGTCCTCTGGATGATTAAATATTTAGTAGAATTCCTCGGGAATTATATTTCTTTTTTTTTAATGGTTTTTGTTTATTTTTGACTTTTTATTTTATTTTTTTCATGCACACAAACTGTATTTTATTTTTACAACAGATAAACTGACACCAAGCATTGTAAATGGATGACCACAAAAGCAACAATGATTGCAATTACCAAACACGAAACACACTTATACTATGTCATAATATTGACATTCAGTCCAGTAATCTCCACTGTAACAGCTCCTTTACTTTGCAGTGAAAATTGATTTGTATATTTTTTGCCTCTGAGTCCTTGTGGGATTTTTTTTTTTTATTCAAACAGAAAGTCACAAAAATTATAATCATCCTCATCAGTTCACTCAGTCCCGTGTAATTAATTTTTTTTCCATCTTGATCTTTTGTTAGCACTTTTATTAATTCATCAGTTTTCCATTAGAGTTCTGAAAATGGTTATTCATTCAGTTCAGCAGTATAGTCAGTTACCAGAAACCTGTACTTGTCAGAGTCTTTTCCATGAATTCATTAAAGATGAAACCCCTTTATAGGAACATTTTTGTAAAAGCATCAGACTGTACCCAGAACTGTCTGTAAACGACAAAAGACTTAAAAATGACCACGGTTAAAGATTTGATGAAAGTTCATAATAATGCAATTGACAAGGAAATTTAGTTATTTCTGAGATATATATTTTAAAGTAATAACTAGAATTATGACTTATAACATTATACCAGAACATATAAGATTTTTAGAAATTTCATGTAATGTCTGAAACATTTATATTAACATATTTCCATACAAATAACGCAAAGAAAGTTTCATATTAGTTGTTTTTTGTTTGTTTCTTTATACTGCAGGTTCTTATTAGTCATCAATTTTATACACATCAGTGTATACATGTCAATCCCAGTCGTCCAATTCAGCACACCGCCATCCCCACCCCACCAGTTTTCCCCCCTTAGTGTCCATACGTTTGTTCTCTACATCTGTGTCTCAACTTCTGCCCTGCAAACCAGTTCATCTGTACCATTTTTCTAGTTTCCACATACATGCGTTAATATACAATATTTGTTTTTCTCTTTCTGACTTACTTCACTCTGTATGACAGTCTCTAGATCCATCCACGTCTCAACAAATGACTCAATTTCGTTCCTTTTTATGGCTGAGTAATATTCCATCGTATATATGTACCACAACTTCTTTATCCATTCGTCTGTCATTGGACATTTAGGTTGCTTCCATGACCTGGTTATTGTAAGTAGTGCTGCAGAGAACATTGGGGTGCATGTGTCTTTTTGAATTATGGTTTTCTCTGGGTATATGCCCAGTAGTGGGATTGCTGGATCATATCCTTTAGCTTTTCTTTATTTTTTTTTTTTGTGGTACGCGGGTCTCTCACTGCCATGGCCTCTCCCGTTGCGGAGCACAGGCTCAGCCACTCCACGGCACATGGGATCTTCCTGGACCGGGGCACGAACCCGTGTCCCCTGCATCGGCAGGCGGACTCCCAACCACTGCGCCACCAGGGAAGCCCTATGCTTTAGTTTTTTAAGGAACCTCCATACTGTTCTCCACAGTGGCTGTATCCATTTACATTCCCACCAACAGTGCAAGAGGGTTCCCTTTTCTCCACACCCTCTCCAGCATTTGTTGTTTGTATATTTTCTGATGATGCCCATTCTAACTGGTGTGAGGTGATACCTCATTGTAGTTTTGATTTGCTTTCTCTAATAATTAGTGATGTTGAGCAGCTTTTCCTGTGCTTCTTGGCCATCTGTATGTCTTCTTTGGGGAAATGTCTGTTTAGGTCTTCTGCCCATTTTTGGATTGGGTTGTTTGTTTCTTTAATATTGAGTTGCATGAGCTGTTAATGTATTTTGGAGATTAATCCTTTGTCCGTTGATTCGTTTGCGAATATTTTCTCCCATTCTGAGGGTTGTCTTTTCGTCTGCTTATGGTTTCCTTTGCTGTGCAAAAGCTTTGAAGTTTCATTGGGACCCATTTGTTTATTTTTGTTTTTATTTCCATTACTCTAGGAGGTGGATCAAAAAAGATCTTGCTGTGGTTTATGTCAAAGGGTGTTCTTCCTGTGATTTCCTCTAAGAGTTTTATAGTGTGCAGTCTTACATTTAGGTCTTGAATCCATTTTGAGTTTATTTTTGTGTATGGTGTTAGGGAGTGTTCTAATTTCATTCTTCTACATGTAGCTGTCCAGTTTTCCCAGCACCACTTATTGAAGAGACTGTCTTTTCTCCATTGTATATCTTTGCCTCCTTTGTCATAGATTAGTTGACCATAGGTGCGTGGGTTTACCTCTGGGCTTTCTATCTTGTTCCATTGATCTACGTTTCTGTTTTTGTGCCGGAACCATATTGTCTTGATTACTGTAGCTTTGTAGTATAGTCCGAAGTCAGGGAGTCTGATTCCCCCAGCTCCGTTTTTTTCCCCTCAAGACTGCTTCGCTATTCGGGGTCTTTTGTGTCTCCATACAAATTTTAAGTTGATTTGTTCTAGTTCTGTAAAAAATGCCACCAGTAATTTGATAGGGATTGCATTGAATCTGTAGATTGCTTTGGGTAGTATAGTCATTTTCACAATATTGATTCTTCCAATCCAAGAACATGGTATATCTCTCCATCTGTTGGTATCATCTTTGATTTCTTTCATCAGTGTCTTATAGTTTTTTACATACAGGTCTTTTGTTTCCCTAGGTAGGTTTATTCCTAGGTATTTTTTTGTTATTGTTGCAGTGGTAAATGGGAGTGTTTCCTTAATTTCTCTTTCAGATTTTTCATCATTAGTGTATAGGAATGCAAGAAATTTCTGTGCATTAATTTTGTATCCTGCAACTTTACCAAATTCATTGCTTAGCTCTAGTAGTTTTCTGGTGGCATCTTTAGGATTCTCTATGTATAGTATCATGTCATCTGCAAACACTGACAGTTTTACTTCTTCTTTTCCAATTTTTTTTCCTTTTATTTCTTTTTCTTCTGTGATTGCCATGGCTAGGACTTCCAAAACTATGCTGAATAATAGTGGTGAGAATGTTCATCCTTGTCTCGTTCCTGATCTTAGAGGAAATGCTTTCAGTTTTTCACCATTGAGAAGGATGTTTGCTGTGGCTTTGTCGTATATGGCCTTTATTATGTTCAGGTAGATTCCCTCTATGCCCACTCTCTGGAGAGTTTTTATCATAAATGGGTGTTGAATTTTGTCAGAAGCGTTTTCTGCATCTTTTTCTGAGATGATCATATGGTTTTTATTCTTCAATTTGTTAATATGGTGTATCACATTGATTGATTTGCGTATATTGAAGAATCCTTGCATCCCTGGGATATATCCTACTTGATCATGGTGTATGATCCTTTTAATGTGTTGTTGGATTCTGTTTGCTGGCATTTTGTTGAGGATTTTTGCATCTATATTCATCAGTGATATTGGTCTGTAATTTTCTTTTTTTGTAGTATCTCTGTGGTTTTGGTATCAGGGTGATGGTGGCCTCATAGAATGAGTTTGGGAGTATTCCTTCCTCTGCAATTTTTTGGAAGAGTTTGAGAAGGACAGGTGTTAGCTCTTCTCTAAATGTTTGATTGAATTCACCTGTGAAGCCATCTGGTCCTGGACTTTTGTTTGTTGGAAGATTTTTAATCACTGTTTCAATTTCATTACTTTTGATTGGTCTGTTCTTATTTTCTGTTTCTTCCTGGTTCAGTCCTGGAAGGTTATACCTTTCTAAGAATTTTTCCACTTCTTCCAGGTTGTCCATTTTATTGGCATACAGCTGCTTGTAGTAGTCTCTTAGGATGCTTTGTATTTCTGCGTTGTCTGTTGTAACTTCTCCTTTTTCATTTCTAATTTTATTGATTTGAGTCCTTTTCCTCTTTTTCTTGATGAGTCTGGCTAATGGTTTATCAATTTTATTTATCTTCTGAAAGATCCAGCTTTTAGTTTTATTGATCTTTGCTCTTGTTTTCTTTGTTTCTATTTCATTTATTTCTGCTCTGATCTTTATGATTTCTTTCCTTCTGCTAATTTTGGGTTTTTTTTGTTCTTCTTTCTCTAGTTCTAGGTGTAAGGTTAGATTGTTTACTTGAGATTTTTCTTGTTTCTTGAGGTAGGGTTGTATAGCTATAAACTTCCCTCTTAGAACTGCTTTTGCTGCATCCCATATGTTTTGGATTGTCGTGTTTTCATTGTCATTTGTCTCTAGGTGTTTTTTTTTTTTTTTTCAGTACGCGGGCCTCTCACTGTTGTGGCCTCTCCTGTTGCGGAGCACACGCTCCGGACGTGCAGGCTCAGTGGCCATGGCTCACAGGCCCAGCTGCTTCGCGGCATGTGGGATCTTCCCAGACTGGGGCACGAACCCGTGTCCCCTGCATCAGCAGGTGGACTCTCAACCACTGTGCCACCAGGGAAGCCCTCTAGGTATTTTTTGATGTCCTCTTTGATTTCTTCAGTGGTCTCTTGGTTATTTAGTAATGTATTGTTTATTCTCCATGTGTTTGTTTTTTTTTACGTTTTTTTTTTTTCCCCTGTAATTCATTTCTAATCTCATAGCATTGTGGTCATAAAAGATGCTTGATATGACTTCAGTTTTCTTAAATTTACTGAGGCTTGATTTGTGATCCAAGATGTAATCTATCCTGGAGAGTGTTCCGTGCGCACTTGAGAAGAAAGTGTAATCTGCTCTTTTTGGATGGAATGTCATATAAATATCAATTAAATATCTCTGGTCTATTGTTTCCTTATTTATTTTCATTTTGTATGATCTGTCCATTGGTGTAAGTGAGCTGTTCAAGTCCCCCACTATTATTGTGTCACTGTTGATTTCCTCTTTTATACCTGTTAGCAATTGCCTTGTGTATTGAGGTGCTCCTATGTTGGGTGCATATATATTTATAATTGTTATATCTTCTTCTTGGATTGATTTCTTGATCATTAAGTAGTGTCATTCCTTGTCTCTCATAACATTCTTTATTTTAAAGTCTATTTTATCTGATATGAGTATTGCTACTCCAGCTTACTTTTGATTTCCATTTGCATGGAGTATCTTTTTCCATCCCCTCACTTTCAGTCTTGTATGTGTCCCTAGGTCTGAAGTGGGTCTCTTGTAGACAGCATATATATGGGTCTTGTTTTTGTATCCATTTAGCAAGCCTGTGACTTTTGGTTGGAGCATTTAGTCCATTCACGTTTAAGGTAATTATCGATATGTATTTTGCTATGACCATTTTCTTAATCGTTTTGGGCTTGTTTTTGTAGATACTTTTCTCCTTTTGTGTTTCCTACTTAGAGAAGTTCCTTTAGCATTTGTTGTAGGTCTGGTTTGGTGGTGCTGAATTCTCTTAGCTTTTGCTTGTTTGTAAAGCTTTTGTTTTCTCCATGGAATCTGAATGAGATCCTTGCGGGGGTAGAGTAATCTTGGTTGTAGTTTCTTCCTTTTCATCACTTTAAGTATATCACACCACTCCCTTCTGCCTTGTAGAGTTTCTGCTGAGAAATCAGCTGTTAACCTTATGGGAGTTACCTTGTATGTTATTTTTCGTTTTTCCCTTGCTGCTTTCAATAATTTTTCTTTGTCTTTAATTTTTTGCCAATTTGATTATTGTGTGTCTTGGCGTGTTTCTCCTTGGGTTTATCCTGTATGGGACTTGCTGCACTTCCTGGACTTGGGTGGCTGTTTCCTTTCCCACGTTAGGGAAGTTTTCAGCTATAATCTCTTCAGATATATTCTCAGATATATTCTCTGGTCCTTTCTCTCTCTCTCTTCTCCTTCTGGGACCCCTATGATGTGAATGTTGTTGTGTTTAATGTTGTCCCAGAGGTCTTCTAGGCTGTCTTCATTTGTTTTCATTCTTTTTTCCTTATTTTGTTCTGCATCAGTGAATTCCACCATTTTGTCTTCCAGGTCACTTATCCGTCTTCTGCCTCACTTATTCTGCTATTGATTCCTTCTGGTGTAGTTTTCATTTCAGTTATTATATTTTTCATCTCTGTTTGTTTGTTCTTTAATGCTTCTAGGTCTTGGTTAAACATTTCTTGCATCTTCTCGATCTTTGCTCTTTGCCTCCATTGTTTTTCCAAGGCCTTGGATCATCTTCACTATCATTATTCTGAATTCTTTTTCTGGAAGTTTGCTTATCTCCACTTCATTTAGTTGTTGTTCTGGGGTTTTATCTTGTTCCTTCATCCGGTACATAGCCCTCTGCCTTTTCATCTTGTCTCTCTTTCTGTGCATGTGGTTTTTGTTCCACAGGCTGCAGGATTGTAGTTCTTCTTGCTTCTGCTGTGCTCTCTGCACTCTGGTGGATGAGGCTATCTAAGAGGCTTGATGAGAGGGACTGGTGGTGGGTAGAGCTGACTGCTGCTGTGGTGGGAAGAGCTCAGTAAAACTTTAATCCACTTGACTGTTGATGGGTGGGGCTGGGTTCTCTCCCTGTTGGTTGTTTGGCCTGTGGCAACCCAACACTGGAGCCTACCTGGGCTCTTTGGAGGGGCTAATGACAGACTCTGGGAGGGTTCACGCCAAGGAGTACTTCCCAGAACTTCTTCTGTCAGTGTCCTTGTCCCCATGGTGAGCCACAGCCACCCCCTGCCTCTGCAGGAGACCCTCCAACACTAGCAAGTAGGTCTGGTTCAGTCTTCCCTGGGGTCACTGCTCCTTCCCCTGGGTCCTGATGGGCACACTACTTTGTGCCTGCCCTCCAAGAGTGGAGTCTTTCTTTCCCCCAGTCCTGTCAAAGTCCTGCAGTCAATTCCCACTAGGCTTCAAAGTCTGATTCTCTAGGAATTCCTCCTCCCGTTGCTAGACCCCCAGGTTGGGAAGCCTGACGTGGGGCTCAGAACCTTCACTCCAGTGGGTGGACTTCTGTGGTATAAGTGTTCTCCACCCAGCAGTTATGGGATTTGATTTTACTGTGATTGCATCCCTCCCACCGTCTCACTGTGGCTTCTCCTTTATCTTTGGATGTGGGGTACCTTTTTTGGTGAGTTCCAGTGTCTTCCTGTCGATGATTGTCCAGCAGCTAGTTGTGATTCTGGTGTTCTCGCAAGAGGGACTGAGAGCACGTCCTTCTACTCCGCCATCATGGTTCCTCCCTCGGGTATTATATTTCTAAAGGCAGAAATCACGTATAGGCAAATATACCCTCAAGTCATATCGAGTGTTTTTTTTAACATATATGTATGATTTTGCTTAGTAGTTTGTATGTATACATGTATAATTTACATTCTAAAAATGGGAATTCGTACTTGTTCCCATTTTTTAGGTTATTGTATTTATTACTTATTTAATGCTTTTGTAGTTATTATTTCTCTATGGCCTTTTGTTGTTACTTAGTTTCTTCCTGAATGAGACCAAATAAGCATTCACTACGTGCTTTATTTTTCTTGAGCATTATGCTTTATTTTTGTCATTGACAGATTGTGAGTGACATTTTATTTTCATAGGTTTTAACAACTTCCGTCAGCTATTTCAAGCTGGATTCATTCTGTTGTTTGTGGTCATATATTCATAGGAATAATCGGCTTAATTTAAAGTACCCTCCCCCCCCACTCCAGCTAATTCTCTAGTTCCCCCTCCTCCACCTTTTTCTCTTTCCAGTGGGGTTACATAGTTGAATTTAAGTCAATTAATGCAATTATGGCATGACTTTCTTGTAGGTACACCTCATTCCTTTTAATTGCTACACAGGTTAGGAGTTCCTTTACAATGTTGAAGAGAAATCTGGGGGGAAAAAAGGCAAGGTGTAGATGCGGAGCAGGGAACTTTCTTTCCAAACTTTTTCCTTTTCTTAATGTATTGGCTAGGACTTTCAGTATGATGTTGAATAGAACTGCTGAGAGTAGATGGTATTAGTCAGGATTCTCCAAAGGGGTGGAAAAATAATAGGGTGTGTGTGTGCATGCATGTTTGTGTTCACACACACACACACACACACACACACACATAAATAAATCTGTGTGTACAGATTTATTTAAGGAATTGGCTCACATAAATAGCTGGCAAACTGGAAATCCAGAAGAACGGATAGTTTAGTCTGAGTCTGAAGGCCTGAGAACCAGGAGGCACCTATCATGAAGTTCCTGTTGAAGTTCTGTAGGCTAAGACCCAGGAAGAGCTGATGTTAGATAGTCAGGCAAAAGTTCTTTCTTACTCTAAGTAGGACAAGTGTTTTTGTTCTATTCATTTCTTCCACTGATTGGATTACCACCACCTACTCTAAGGAGGGTAATCTGCTTTTGTCAGGCTACCATTTAAATGTCAATCTTATCAGCGGGGGGG